>NW_027555118.1:0-32755 GCF_964656455.1 Halichoerus grypus | reverse complement strand
GCAACAGGCACCTTACTCTTAAGGAAGCACTCACTTTCAGGGTTGGCACTTGAGTGACTGTAGGAGTGGGTGCCTCCTTAAATTTTGTGCCCTGGACACCACAGTTGCACTAGTCCTGGTCCTGCTGATCTAGTGGGAGAACTGCTTCAGCAATGCTGAATAGAAACAGTAGGGGTGTCTATCATCCAAGAAACTCTGTCTCCCAAAAAGGATAGAAAATACTGGAAGTTGAGTCTCTTCCCTACCTGAAAAAAATGGGCTGGCTAGAAAGAGATAAAAAGCAGCTCCCAGTCAATAGACTAGTGCTCAGGTTAGCCTCCCCATTAGGATAGTCGACTTCAGAAAGTTTATGGGAGTTAGGTCAGATCACACAACTGGTTAGTGACCTTACTGGGCCTATAGCCAGTCTTTTGTAGCCTGTTCACCATGTAATGATTGGCTCTTTTGCTGATCTTACTCTCATGACCCTCTTGAGAAAAGAGAGAAGAACTAGACTTGGTGATATCAACACGGATAACTAGAACAAACCTTGTAATAAGGCTAATTTAAGAACTGTGTAAAGGTATGCATACTCAATGTACCAGCTAGCCCTTGGGCTTTCAATAGCTGGGAAGCCTTTATTGCTTAGAGGATGATGAGATTCTGTTTCAGACTCTTCTGACAGATTGGACCCCAGAGTAGCTCTGGCCACATGAATGTCCAATCAATAGACAGCTATTAAGAACAACTATCACATTCTTTGTTCTGGGGCAGAAGACTCTCTGGGCATATTTATACATATATATTTGTATAAAATATAAATAAATATATTTAAATATATTTAAAATATATTTGTTTATTTTTTTAAAGATTTCTTATTTATTTATTTTTTATTTGACAGAGAGAGAGCACAGTCAGGGGGAGTGGCAGGCAGAGGCAGAGGCAGGGGGGGAAGCAAGCTCCCTGCTCAGCAGGGAGCCCAATGCGGGGCTCGATCCCAGGATCCCGGGATCACTATCCCAGCCGAAGGCAGATGCTCAACCATCTGAGCCACCCAGGCGCCCTAAAATATATTTAAAGAAAGAAAGACCCCTAGAGAGTGAAAAGTAATTAAAGATTAGATCAGTAACCAATTCTAGAAGTAGATTCAGACCTGGGCACCTCGGTGGCTCAGTTGGTTAAGCGTCTGACACTTGAGCTTGGCTCAGGTCTCAATCTCATGGTTGTGAGTTCAAGCCCCACGCTGGGGTCCGTGAGAGCGTGGACCCTACTTAAAAAAAAAAAAAAAAGAAGTAGAATCAAACCATGGGGGTTTATAACACCCTCCCTTCTTCAGCTACACCAAAATATTTGGTATTGGGGGCCCTGCTAGATTCACATACCATCTTAGTTACAGCATGCAGCAGGTTTTGTAGGAGAAACACTGCAAACCCATAACTCAAGACAAACATTTTGTCCCTTTAAATTGTCACCATCTCTCCCGGGGCTCTGTGCTCTGAGAGGCTCGGAGACTTCCTCCCTGCACTGGGAGGAACAGCCTTCTGCACGCATAACTGAAGGGAAAATACTAGGTCAGGGGCTTCTAGAGTCACCACTGCTGTGGGAAAGGTGAGCCCACAGGGGAAGGGGGCCTCCGGAGCTGTGGGAGCTGTGACCCACCAGCAGGAACATGGTTCTGAGAGTGTTTACTGCCTGAACACCTACATTCCACCCAACACCATGCAGGTGAACAAGAGGCAGAGCAGTCAGATCTCGCCTCCAGGCGTTTAAAGATGTGCTGAGTTTCAAATTGAGTAAGCTCAGAGGAAGTTCTACAAGCATCATCTCCTGCTGGGAAGGCACACACACCTGGTTAGTGGCAAAACCTGTTCCTTCCACATTCTCTTAATACAGTAAGAGCAGTGGGTGCTAGAAGCCCTTCCAGGAAGAGAATACAGTTTAAAAGGCATTAAAGATTGTCCAAATGACATACTCAGCAAAAGCAAAAGATATTTCTATGGACCATAAATAATCTAACCTCAGAGCAAGTTACAATGTGGCAAATCTAGATTCATATGAATTTACTCCCACCCCCATACTCTTTCTCCTCACTGCCCACAGTAGGGGGACCTCTGGAGACATCTGAGCTTAGGAACTTGGTCTCCAGCCCCTTTAAGGGGTCTTCTGCTCCCCAAGTCAAACTTCCCCCTCCCAGCTGCAAGGAAACCTCAATTTCCTCATCTGTGCAATGCAAGAGTTTGAATAAATAACTGGTTTCCACACTCTGGTTGGTGAGTGATTACATCAGCCACATCAGATCAAGAATCAGAATCTCTGAAGATGGTCCCCCAAAATGTGTACTTTTAAAAACACTCAAGTAATTCTGAAAAGCAGCAAGTTTGGGAGACACTCAACTAGATGAACTTTGAGGACTAGGAGTGTTACAAATATGAATTCTATATGTATTATACACCTTAACAGTTGATGCCATTTGTTACCCCAGATGTCAGCTGGGGCTTAGTTCCCACTTAAAAACTAGGTAAAAACATATCAACACCCTTTTTAAACTATATGGAAAATTCTAATGACCTACTCAGGAGTTCCGTGAATATTCTATAGCACAGGCTCTCATTTCCAGCATGGACAAGGACTTCTGGCTTTAGCTAAATGCTTATTCTTTGCACTGAATCTTCCGGCTGTTTCTTCACTTCTGCTCTGGGGTCAGTTATGGGAGTTTGCTGATTTGTATGCACAAGATCACTCATCACCTAAGGCCTGTGGGGTGACCTTTACTGAGGGCTTTGGAGGGGTGGCAGGGGTGTTACTGCAGAAACACAAAACACTTTGGACTGAGTACCAGGCACACCTGTCACCTGAGTCCTCTGGCCAGACACAAGTTATCCAGCAGCCCCTCCCTCTGCGTTTCCTCATGCGGTGCCCACGGGACAGAACACGGTCACGCACAGTCAGCAGGTGTCGCCATGAAGAGGTAGACATGAAGTGGATGGTGAGGCAGAGACAGGACTCAGACACGTGGGAGAGAATCAGTGGTCAGAGGAGCAAGCACACAGGTGGGAAAGGAAAGGTGCTGAAACCCGCTCTCTGCGGGGCAGCTGACCGAGTAGGGGGCGAGCGGGAAACGGGGCTGGGGAGGCGGACGGAGGACGGGCTGCGCGCCTGTGTCCTGGCTCTCAGGTGCTCAGACAAACGTCAGCACGAAGTGTTTCACTGTATTAAACCATGTCGGCATTGGATATAATCACTTACTCTGAGAGGCCTCAGATTTGGGGCAAGACCATCAGGAGCTGGAGGGCAGTGGCCCGTCTCCCCAGGCACACAGATCAAACTTAGACAAATGACAGAAGCCCAGTTATTCGGTTTTCTGAGAGCAGATCACAGGCTCTTCAGATCAGCTTGGCAGGGATGTTTTCTTTCCAATTTCCAAAAACAAAATGCAAACTCTCTTCTTGTTTTTGCCCCAGGCCAACTGCCCTAAGGTGGTTCCTAAGTCACTGAGCAAATTTTCGGATTCTCAGGGTTTTCCAGTCTCCCCTGGCCGTGGAACCTCCTGGGAAAACTCAGAGCCGACAGCTCACGTCACTGACACAGAACCACCTAGGAAAACATTAGCATCTAAAGCTCACCTCTGACACAGAGGACCTGCTATCATCTGCCCTCTGCTTTTTGCATTCGGGGTCCCTGAAAAGTCACCAAATGTTCTCCCGGTATCGTTCCAACGCCAGCCAGGTCCTTCCAGGGTTCTTCCCTATATGCTGATGTCAGGGGAAGGCAGGAGCCTGGACCTTTTCACTGGCGTGCCACCAGCGTTTTGGACCTTGCCTGACCCACATAGGTAGTTATACCTAGTGGATGAATGAATGAATGAATGAATGAATGAACAAATTGTGTTTGGGGCTCTTTCAGGCAAATGGGAGGACGGAAGATGGCAAGGGATGAAGAAAATGCCTATGGTAAGAATTGCCTCGCGGTGTGTACTGGCCTCAGGTGTCAGCTCTGGGGAACAAGGGGATGCGCTAAGTCAAGACGGAACGGACACAAATCCCAGAGGTGTCTCCATGCTGGGCTGAAACAGCAAGAGCCCAGATTTGCCTTTGTGCTGCATCTCTGCCCCTGCCCTACTGTGAGATATTAAGTGCTTTGACTAGTCTGTGCCTCCCAACCCAGAGGCTAAACCGAGGATAAGAAATCTACTCTGACCCCCACCGAAGCGGAGGTGGAGGGAATGAGAGGGAACACGATTTACCAGGTAGAATGCGCTAGAGAACAAGGATGGGGGCTTAACAGGTATCTTCCCGGCAGCAGGTGTAAGAGCTAGGGAGGAGGAGGGGAAGAGGGAAGGAGGGAAGAAGGAAAGAGACCAGCTCCCCTAATCCTCCGAGCAACCCCGGGAGAAACAATTCTCTGTCACCACTCCCATCCCTGCAGAAGAGGTTTAACACTCCGATGGGGCAACTTCCCCACGGTTACACGGCGGGCACAGCCGGGGCTGTGATTCCAACGCGCGGTGGCCGGGACGGCAGCCAGCCCTTCACTCCCGGGCCTCCGTGCCCTCCCGCCTCTCCTGGCTGCGACGCTGGGACGGCGCCTGGGACCAGCAGCCCGGAGGCCAGGGCAGGCGTCGGGCAGCAACAGGTCTGCAGCGCGTGCGGGCCCGGAGATCACGTCCGCGGGGTCCGGGCCTGCCGTCACGGACGGGTGCCCTCCAGGGACATGCGCTCCAGCTGCTGCAGCGGGGACAGGGGCCGGTGCTGAGGCCAAAGACCGAAGAGACAGGGGCACAGACGCCCCGGGGCGCAACGAGCTCTGACCAGACCCCCGAGGAAGGGCTCGCTGGGACCAGCAGAAGCCCCAGGCCTGGTGCTCTGCCGTGTTCCACAGGCGCCCCCGGGGCCCGCGGGAGCGGGACGCGGGTCCGAGGCGGGCAGCCCACGCCTACTGTGCCCTCACAGGTCCCGAGGACCCGGACGACGCGCCGCCCGCGCACGAGCCCCGGCTCAGGCTCGTCCTGGCCGGCAAGACCGGCGCGGGCAAGAGCGCCACGGGCAACAGCATCCTGGGCCACAGGCGCTTCCCGTCCAGGCTCGCGTCCACGCCGGTGACCAGGACCTGCGCCCTGGGGAGCCGCCGCTGGGCCCGCTGGCGCGTCGACGTCACCGACACCCCGGACCTCTTCAGCGCCGACGGCCGCCGCGCCGACCCGGACTGCGCCGAGCGGGGCCGCTGCTACCTGCTGTCGGCGCCCGGGCCGCACGCGCTGCTGCTGGTCACCCAGCTGGGCCGCTTCACCGCCCAGGACGAGCAGGCCGTGCGCGGCGTCCGCCAGCTCTTCGGGGCCGGCGTCCTGGCGCGGGCCGTGCTCGTCTTCACCCGCGCGGAGGACCTGGACGGGGCCTCGCTGCACGACTACGTGCGCGACACCGACAACCGCGCGCTGCGGGCCCTGGTGGCCGAGTGCGGCGGCCGCGTGTGCGCCCTGAGCAACCGGGAGGCGGGCGCGGCGCGCGACGCGCAGGTGGAGGAGCTGCTGGCGCTGGTGGAGCGGCTGGCGCGGGAGCACGCGGGCGCGCCCTTCACCAACGCCGTGTACGGCCTGGCCGAGGCCCTGCGCCACGCGCCCCCCGACCTCAGGCTCCGGCGGGTGGCGCAGCTGCTGGCGGCCGGCGGCCCGGGGCGGGGGCGGGGGCGAGGGCGGCGCTGGCTGGAGGCGGCGGCGCGCGGGGGGCGGCGGGCGCTCGTGCTGCTCGGGGGCGCGCTGCTGCTCGGCCTGCTGCTCTGGCGCCTCAGACCGCAGGCCTTGCGGGAGCTCAGTCCCGACTGACGGTCCAAGGAGGACTCGGGCCCTTCGGCTGAGGGTCGCTGCGCCGCTCGTGCGGTGTGCCTGCGGGGCCCACAGGCTCTTCTTTCCTCCTTCCCTGGCGGGGATCGGCCAGGCAGCGTCCCGCCAGGGCCGGGCTCCCGCAAAACCTTCCCCTGGGACGTGGCCCTCCCAGGAGCCGCCCTTCCAAGGACTGGGAGCCTGGCCGGAAAGACACCAAGTACTTGGCGCTGAGGCGGAGGGAAAGCTCTTTCCCGCATACTCAGCTCCCAGCCACCACACCTCCTACGACCAGCCCCTTGGCCGCTGAGTTTTCAACATATGAAACAGACTGGGGGCACACCAACTGACCGAAGCACACACGACCCTCCCTACTCCCTGTCTAGTTCTTACATACGGCTACATGTCCGCCTTCGGGGTCCTTCTGGCTTTTATTCCCTGTGAAAGAGATGTCAGGTTCATGCATGTTAATGTTTACTTCTATTAATCAGTCTATTTACTTTACAATAATTTACTGCCAAAAAGACAAATGGAACTATACTGAAAATAATATTTCCCAATTTTCTAGGAGTGATTGCGGTTCCTGTCTCACCAAAGTGAAGTACAAATTTGGGTAATGTCTTCAATGTGGTTATTGATCTGGACTTTTATGCAAAAAAACAAAACAAAACGAAACAAAACAAAAAAACCCAGGCTCTTCTCAGGCAATGGAGAGGAGAGGGAGCTGCAGGCCCCCGCGCACAAGGCCTCAGAGCACCTGAAATTAGGAGGGTATGCTGGTCCTGTAGAGTTTTGTGGGGGTGGGCCAGCCCAGGAAAGTGCTTGTAGGCCACATCATTAGAAATCAGATGCCATCCTTGGGTTGTGTCACCAACTGATAGGATTTCCTTATTTCTATTTCAGAATGTGACAAAACACTTTAGAGGAAGTCCTTCTCTTTAAATCAGCCAAGCTCTAGTCCAGATTGGACGCCAGAGGAGACACCTCCTCACCTGGCCCAGGGTTCAGGGCTGGGGAAAGAAGGAGGTTGTGAGAGGGGCCCTAGAGCCATCCCAGCTCCACCTGGAGAAGCAGGGGCCTACACACCTGTGCTCAGATGCCCCCGGTTAATGGGGTAGCAGGATAGACGTCGGGGTGAGCTGCGGTCATGGGGCCTCAGGCCCCTGTGGCAGTGAGCTGGGCTCTATGACGCGTGGCTGGGCAAAATTCTATTAGTGATCCCCCTCTTTAGCATCCTCAGCAGCCCCGCCAGGTTCACACAGGGGCTCTGAGCTAGGGATTCAAACAAGCTCTAACAAGATGAAGGAGCAACTTGGCAACCCAAGGGGCAGCAGGGAAGGGGCTGGGGTTGAGGGGAGGGCCGGCATCCCCAGCTTGGCCTTCCAGGGCCGCGTGTGCATGAGCTCCCACCATTGGCCAAGGCTGCTGCCCCTCTTGATAGGGGGTTCCCAATACGGAATATTTGCTTTCTTCAAAGCCAGCAGGAGAAACTCTTGCTTTTCAAACTTTTTTGATTAGGTCAGGCCCACCTGGTATAACCCCCCTTTGACTAACCTAAAACCAGCATTTAGGGACCTTAATTCCATGGCAGAGTCCCTTCACCTTTGCCATGGGAAGTGGCCTCCATCCTATTCACAGGTCTGCCCATGCTCAAGGGAAGGGGATAGTCCAGGGCATGTACACCAGGAACAAAGGGAGCCTGGGGCCCATCTTAGAATTCTGTCTACCACAACCATATAGATAGGTTAAAAGTCAAAGGATGGGTAAAGAAATACCATGAAAACACTAATGAAAAGAAAGCTGAATCACTATATTAATAGAAAAATAGGTTACAAACAAGGAATATTATCAAAGAAAAGCACGCCTGGCTGGCTCAGTCAGTTAAGCAACTGACTCTTAGTTTCAGCTCAGGTCGTGATCTCAGCGTTGTGAGATGGAGCCCCACATTGGGCTCTGACTCAGCATGAAATCTGCTTGAGATTCTCTCTCCCTCTGCCCCACTTGCTCATTATCTGTCTCTCTCTCTCTCTCATAAATAAATAAATTTTTCTTTAAGAAAAAGATACAGACATTACAGAAAGATAAATATGTCAACTTACTAGGAAGACTTCATAATCCTAAAAATGTGTGCACCTAAAGCTTCTTCAAAATACGTGAAGCAAAATCTAAACAAATCAAAAGGATAGATAAATCCAAAAGTATACTTGGAGACTTTAACCTCCTGTCTTAGTATTCAGTAAAACACATAGACAGAAAATCAGTAAGAATACAGGAGGCATAAGGCTGGAGACTTTCCCCTTAAGGTCAGGAAAAGGCCAGGATGTCCACCCTGATCACTCCAGTTCAACATCCCATTGGACATCCAGCCAGTGAAATGAGGCAAGGAAAACAACAACAACAACAACAACCAAAAACCAAAGTCATAAAAAGTGGAAAGGAAATAATAAAGCTCTCTTTATTCAGAGATGACATGATTATTTATGCAGAAAATCCCAAAAAGGGAAAAAATATTCCAGAACTAATAAATTAGCTTAGCAAGGTAGGAGAATGCAAGGTCAACATGCAAGGATCGATTATTAGCAATGAACCATTGGAAATTGGAATTAAATCATCAGTACTCTTATAATAGCATTAAAAACCATGAACTACTCTGGGATAAATCTAAGATTTTAGTGCTGAAAACTACAAATGTTGATGCAAAAAATCAAAGAAGACCTAAATAAATGGAGAGATAGCCTATGTTTGTAGATCAGAAAATTCAATATTATTAAGATGTCAATCCTCCCCTAATTTCATCAACAGAGCAACGCAATCTCAGTCAAAATCCGAGTGGGATTTTTGGTAGATATTCACAAGCTTCTTCTAAAATTTGTACAAAAAAACAAAGAACTAAAACTATTTTGAACAAGAAAAAGTTGGAGGATTCACACTCCCTGATTGCAAGATTTACTATAAATCTACGCTCCTCATAACTGTGTGTAACAAATAGTATTGTCAGGGCCTCTGACTTGAGGAGTAGTCACAGTTCATCCATAGTGGGCTGCATCTGCTTGGCTGCACAGCGGGCTACAGTCTCCTTGTCTTCGCAATCTCTCGGAGGATCGCCTGTGATACACATCGCATTCTGGTTTCATGCCTGTTCAAAGATAGAACTGTTTTCTTTCTCTTCCATTTTAATGGGGAGGTTTTCCAAGTTGGCAAGAGATTGTTTTAAATTATATTCCGCCCAAAATCGCAGACAATGATGATTAGGTGACTCTAAGCCTACCTTCCAATATGAACAGAAAGGAATCTGGAGATTCTCTAGGACAAGACTGGTCCCTGCCTAAGCACGTGTTGTGTTCTGATCTTGCTTTGCAACGTAACTGGTTTTTGCTTATTTGTTTAATTCTAATTCCAGTGTAGTTAACATACAGTGCTATGTGAGTTTCAGGTGTTCAATATAGTGATTGAACAGTTCTAAACGTTACTCACTGCTCATCGCGATAAATGTACTCTGAATCCCCATGACCTATTTCACCCACTCTCCACCCACCTCCCCTCTGGTAACCATCAGTTTGTTCTCTATGGTTAAGAGTCTGTTTCTTGGGTTATCTCTTTGTTTTCTTTGTTCATTTGTTTCCTTCCTTAAATTCCACATATGAGTGAAATCATAGGGTATTTGTCTTTCTCTGACTTATCTTATTTGCCTTACACCCTTTACATCCGTCCAGGTTGCAAATGGCAAGATTTTGTTTTTATGGCTAAATAATGATCCATTGCATATATACCAGATCTTCTTCATCCATTCATCTATTGCTTCCGTAGTGTGGCTCTTGTAAATGGTGCTGCAAATAGGGTAGGTTGTCTTTCAGTTTTGTGGATTGTTTCCTTTGCTGTGCAGAAGCTTTGTATTTTGCTGTGGCCCCAACAGCTCCCTATGGCAAGAGAAACAAACGCAAAGTAATTGTTTTCTATTCACAACTGTAGCCTTAACTGTGCGATCAGTAGACAAAAAGAAGAGCCACAGCCTCCCAACCCTCCCCGCCCCACCCACCCCCACCGCCAATAAATGGGCCCAGGAGCTCCAGACCCCTAAAGCCCCTTAGGGCTGGTTCGTCAGAGGACAGAGAAGGGGCAGCCAGCACAACGGGTCTGGCACGTCCTTCAAATCCCGTGCTTAGAGCTGTTCTTTCAGCCCCTCTGTGGACCAGCACAGCCTTTCTGTCCCTGGTAGGCAGGAGCATTCTAGAAACAGAGCCTTGACCAGGGGTCTGGGGACTCCCGCGGAGCAGGTGCTCCTGCCATAGGGGCTGAGGGGAGTGGCTGGCGCCCCACTAGGTCATGGGGGCGTTTCTTAACCGGGGGGGGGGGGGGTCCATCACCACCTTCAGAGCCTTTACCTCCACGTTCTGCTTATTTCAAGGAGTCCTAAAAAGGAAATGGGAGGAAGCATGGCGACCCGGCAGGCTGGGGCAGGAGTTGACCCCTTAAGGGAGCCACATGCCCGTTGCTCCCTGCTCTCCCGGTGCTGAGGGCAGCAGTTCCGCCGCGGACCCCGGGGGTCTGTCCTGGTCGGAGTGGGGGGCCGTGCTCCCTAAGCCCCTTTGCCTTCTGGCCCCCAGGCCCAGCCCTGGAACCTAAGGCTTCACTCGCAGCTCCTCCCCAGCCGCACCCCCACCCCCGCTTCCTGCTGCGCCCTCGCCGCCTGGAGAGCAGCCCCGAGAACCTGCAGCCGCCACGAGAGCCGCCCGCCCGCGCCCCAGAGCCGCCTGCGCCCCGAGAGCCGCGGGGAGAGCCGCCCGCTCCCCACCGCCCAGAGCTGCCTGCGCCCTGAGAGCAGCCTGGGGAGACGCCGTCCAGCACGGAGCCCGAAGCCCTGCGCCTGGTAAGGGGAACCCGGTGCGGGTCCCAGCATCTTTGGGGGTCTGAGGGCCCCGGGTCTGGCCCCAGCTGGGGACTCTGCTGTGATCTCACCCAGGCTACCGCTCTTGTGGGTTTGCCCCTCAGTGGACCCGGCCGGTGATGGTCAGAGTATCGTGCACAGTGGACTCGGGTGGCCGGGAAGCAGGCTGGGAACCTCTCACCCTGTGCTCACGACCCAGCGATTTCATGACGGAGTCTTCTCCGTCCAAAAGGTCTGTCTGGGAGAAGATGGATTCTCAGGGTTCCAAATGGCAAATATGGAATCATTATTTTCTCACCACCCATGAACCCAGCCTTTCAAAGGAGACTCCTCAGGGGGCGTTGTCTCATGACTTTGATCTGGAAGCCATTCCATTCTCTCCCAAATCCCCCCGCCCCCCATTTCCTGTGACATGAGGAGGGACTCTATTCTAAGGCAAACGGACTATGCTCAGGACATATGGGAACAATCCTTTTGTCTGTTAACCCTTCCGTGAAAGACACATCACAACATCACAATGACTAAAGTACCCAACCAGTGTCAATCATACCAGGAAATGTAGGGACTCGGCAGATGAGTGAAGGAGATACTTAAGAATAAGGCAGACAAGAAGTGTTTTTATCCTTCTTAGAACAGCATTAGAGAGCCTGCTTTCTCAAGTTTGATAAAATAAAAAATAAAATCAGGCTCATATAATTTAAAAATCAGAATGTACATTACGTTTCTTTGCCTTAAACTCTTACCTAAGCTAGATCCTCCTACTATCCCTGTCTGATGCCGTCATAATCTCTGCTTGCTCGCTGCTTGCCACTCTCTGGTGACACCTGGTCCCGTTTTGGAGGAGATGAGGCAGAATTGTCCTTTTGGAGGAGAAATCTGCCTCCATTCCCTGTTCTCTCACTTTGGCCTGCTCTGAGATTGACACATACGGCATTCCTTCAGCTACAGGTGCTTCCCCCAGTCTTTTCTGATGCTTTACCATCCTGTTACTATTTTGTCTACGACTCATTTATAGCTTTTCTGTCAATATCATTTCTGACTTGCCTCTGGACACGTTCTTTTTTAAGATTTTACTTATTTGTTTTGTTTTAGAGAGAGCATGCACCCAGGCAAGGGTGGGAGGATGAGGGAGAGAATCTCAAGCAGACACCGCACTGAGTACCAAGTCAGGCAAGGGGCTTGATCTCAAGACCCTGAGATCGTGACCTGCGCCAAAATCAAGAGTCGGACCCTTAACCAACTGAGCCACCCAGGCGGCCCTGCACACTTTCTTAATCTGTTAATATCTGCCTAAAAATCTGTCCCTCAGGGGGGAACGTATGTCTCCCCCTACAGTCTGACCACTCAGAAGATGGCTCAGGAGAACCACCTGGGCTGCATCTCAGCTAATATAACCTGAGGTTCACTGGCATTTTGTGTCAGCCACATTGCTCCATTTGGGTCTCACTTAATCAAGTCAAAACATCAGATTGTTTTAAACTGAAATGCTTCAATTCAGAGCAACTCCTTCCCCCTGCAATTTTATTTTTGAATAATCTTTTAAAAAAAGAAGAAAAAACATGCACTCAAGGTTTTGCAATACAATTCTCTGTGTTGATTTTAAGGCAGGCTTCCAGCCTGTCAACATCAGTTTATGTCCTGACTGTGGGATGGTAACATTGTATGTGGTGTTCCAAGAGGCTTGTGGACTTCTTTAGAATAATCTCTTTTACTCCCTGTGGAATCAAGGAGAATATGCAGGCCAAGGAGCACCCTACCTTTTTTTAATCTTAGCTCTGTGGCAATCTGGTGACCTTGGGCAGGTCATTTGATGTCCAATTTCCTGATATGCAAATAGACATGTCAACACCTATTTTGATCACATCACAGGGAATTTAGAAGGACAATTAGAATCATGGACAGGAAAGAACTTTGAAGGTTACAGATGGCTGCAGAGAGGATGCTTCCAATGATGAAGCCCATTGTCAACATCCTCACCTCTATCATGGTCTTGATCACATGAATTGATTGATTCCAGCATATTTTCCGAGGTTCCCAAACCTCAGAAAATGTCATCTAAAGTACAAAAGATGTCAGAGAATTTGAGCAGTTTTAGCAGAAGACGGATAATTGACCAGAGGCTAGGACAGCCCATGCAAAAGCGTGAGGAAAATGCTCTTCTCAGGGCTTAAGGAAAGGAGGGAGCGGGGGAAAGGAGGGAGAAGGAAAGGAAGAAAGGAAACAAAGGAAGGAAGTTGTCTTAATATATTCTGATAACCTGGAAGTGGATGGTTTCCCCCAAGGAGGGCCAAAAAAATCCACTGCATGAATGGAAGAAGGAGCAAAAGTTATTTCATTATAACAGAAGCAACCCGAATAACAAACTATGAAAAACATTTTTGATTCAATGGTAATTAGTAAAATGCAAGTTTAAACCAATTCAGATGTCCTTACTTATGCCCTTAAGAGTAACAAAAAATTAAGTCTAATGTCACCAAGTTCAAGTGCAGGTTTGGGAATTCTCATCTGTGGCCGGCGCCAGTGGGAGTTCGCCCAACCATCCTGGGGTCATACTTGGCAATATCTAGTCAGGGGGCAGCTGTCTGTCCCAGGTAACTTGTTGCACGTGTGCGCCGGGGGACAGAGATGAGATTATTCTGCAGCATTGTTTGTAGAAGCAAGCATGTTGTTTGAAACAGCTTAAACGTTTGCTAATAAATAATTGAGGGGCACCTGGGTGGCTCAGTCCATTAAGCGTCCGACTCTTGATTTCGGCTCAGGGCATGATCTCAGGGTTGTGGGATTGAGCCCCAGGTAGGGCTCCACGCTCAGTGTGGAGTCTGCTTGAGATTCTCTCCCTCTGCCCCTCTCCCCACTCGTGCTCTCTCTAAATAAATAAATAAAATCTTTTCAAAAATTGATAAAATGTTGCATACATAACATCATTTATATAAAAAGTTGCAAATAGAAAACAGTACTATACATTATCTATAAAGACATGTGTATGTAGAAGTATAAATAGACAAACGAGAATGATCCATAAAATCCTCAGAATATTGGTTCCCTCTGAAGGACAGAGGGAAGGGGGACTGAGACTGGGGAGCCGGAAAATGTAAATGGAGCTATATGTGTAATGTTTCCACTTCTCGATCAAACAGAACAGCTGCAGCAGATGCTGAAATATTTACATTCGTTCATGGCAAATGGTGGCCATTTGTTGTATAACTTTGTGGACTTCACCACTTAATAAGGTGGTTTCATAACCACATCACCTTTAAAACTGAATAAATACAATACAGCCTCAGAGCTCATCTTAATTACGGTTGCGTGTCTCGTGCGCACTTGCCTTTTCTAACCCCCAGAAGAAGGACCCAATGTCCTGCCTCATTCCAATGAAACTTTCATGCCAATGGTTGTGTCGATTTCTGGTTAAATCTGCTGGGATACAAAAATGATGATATTGGGAGACCAGGACCTCAGAGCCCACCAGGAAAGAAACTGGATTAAAATCTGAGCAGGCGATGAGGATGAGGTATCTTGAATTTGTCCTGAATGTTGATTCTTTCCCTTCAGTTATGGCACCACCTTCTCTCCACCAACTCCCTGATGGGGGGTGGGGTGGGGGTTGGAAGGGGTAAGGAAGGTGTCAGTGCTCGGCTCTCTACCACTCTTTCCTCCGCTGTCAGTCCCTGAAGGAGTCCTTGTCCCCACTCAGCCCTCCCACTGGAAGGAACCTTGTGCTTTCCTCTTTGCCCCTGGAATATCCATCTGACACAGCTTGTGGGACTGGAAATTCTCAGTACTTCAGACAAACCAATGTCATTTACAGCAAGGCAGTTTTTTTTTTCTGTATTCTAGCAAGTTCACCTACTTTGATTGCAAACGCTAATAATAATGTCCCACTCCTGGTTCCACAGAAGAATGGTTTTTTTCATTTCATTTCAAGTTGGAGAGAGAGAATCAACTGATCTGTTTTAAAATATTTCCTAATTTCCTATAAGTTGCAAAAAAAAAAGCAACAAGTGCATTGCGTTAACATAAGCTAACTTCGCCTGGGGTTTGCCTAAAGTTAGTCATAGGTATTTGAAAGTATAATATGAGTTCAAAAATTAGCAATGGAAATGGCTCATCCTAGGATAATTATTCTTAGATGTCTGCATTAAAAGTGTTCTCAGGCCTTAGCAACTCCTATATGGATACTTGCTTTTATTCCTTTCCTGTTTTCTATTCCAGAAGAGGATGGAAGGGCTTCAGAGGGGCAGATACGGAACGATGGCTGAAGGTAAGGAAGCCTGGACGTGTTCAGGAGCTCCAGGCACCCGGGAGAGTCACCGTTCTCTCTCCATCAACCCCCACTTCAAACACAGGGATAGAAACCCTGTTATTTTAAAGTGAAGAAGAGGGGCATCTGGGTGGCTCAGTCAGTTGAGCGTCTGACTCTTGGTTTCAGCTCGGGTCATGCTCCCAGGGTCCTGGGATCGAGCCCCGTATCATGCTCCATGCTCAGTATGGAGTCTCCTTCATATTCTCTCTCTGTCTCCTCCTACCCCTCATACTCGTGCTATTTCTCTTTCTCTCTCAAATAAATAAATAAAATCTTTAAAAAAATAAAAATTTAAAAAAAAGGGAAGAAGAAAGAGGCAAAAATCACTTGTTCTCTACCTTCCCTGTGGTCATCACCCCATCCACTGTCACCCACACATGATTGGTGGGAAATGTGGAAGTGAAACTCCCAAGTCAGAGTCTGAAGGATTTGGAACCAGATTGTGAAAACAATTTCTCTTTCCCGGTCTGCTCCCAACTGGAAAGAGGAAAAGTTCCCATAGAGATTTAGGAATCATGCTTGTTACCAATACTGAAGGAAAGGAAGAACCAACACCGAGTAGAAAGAATAAAGTAAGAGATTTTAGGAGGCTGAAATGAACTTAATTCATTTGAACTCATAAGAACTCTAAAAGTCCTGGGGTTCTCACCCGCCTTCACCCCTTGAAGATTTTACTCTTGGCTCAGTGTCACCCTCCCCAACACCATTCTGTAGTCATCTCCTGCGATTCGGTCGGCCAGATCTCTCCAACCCCCGTGCTTCTAATGCCCCTCACTCTTCACCAGCTTCCCATCCAGGGGCATCTCCCGGACTTTGTCCTTGACATTCATGATCTTCTGTCACCTCAGTTTCAAAGATCCAAGTGCCCACCCCAAGAGCAGAGACCCGGGACATTCAGCTGGTCCTTGGTGGAGGTCATTGCACCTCTGACCTCTGAGATGTCCTTTTCCCCTGAGGTTCAGATGCATGTGTTGAGCGCCGCTGTGGGAGTATGATGGGGATGTAGGGGTGGAAAAGAGGGGATAATATTTTCTCCTTTGTGGCTTCTCGTCCCCTGCCTCCTTCTAAACTTATATTTATTTAGCATGAAATTGGCCAAATCACCATCTGTAGAAAAGCACGGGGACCACAGTCCTGTTCCCCAAAAAGCCCTGTTTTCCCTGCTCTAGAGGAAGTGCTTGGAGATCCTAGGGCACTTCCTCCCTGGGCTGTGGGTCTGAGCATGAGCTTCTAACGTAGGCTTTCTATGATCCACGGGCATCCTAAAGTTGTATACAAACTTCCGTATGTATTTAGATAGGATTGATTTTGGGGAGGGAGGTCCACGAGTTTCATGAGATATCATGAAGGTCCAAGACCTGAAAACCTTAAGAATCACCAACTTAGTGAGACACAAAAAATTGTTTTTTCTAGGCAGAGAGGAAGATAACTGGTTTGCAACATCCACCTCACTGAGGATCGTCCTGGTGGGCAAGACAGGCACTGGGAAAAGTGCCACAGGGAACAGCATTCTCCGCCAGCCAGTGTTTGAATCCAGGCTGGGGACCCAGCCTGTGACCAAAACGTGCCAGGGCGAGACAGGGACCTGGAACGGAAGGAACATCCTGGTGGTTGACACGCCCTCCATCTTTGAGGCAGAGGCTCAGACCCAAGAGATGTACAAGGACATCGGGGACTGCTACCTGCTCTCTGCCCCGGGGCCCCACGTACTGCTGCTGGTGACCCAGCTGGGGCGCTTCACTGCCCAGGACACGGTGGCCGTGAGGAGGGTGAAGGAGGTCTTCGGGGCAGGAGTCATGAAGCACGTGGTGGTCCTCTTCACCCACAAGGAGGACTTGGACGGCGAGTCCTTGCACGATTACGTCACACACACGGACAACCAGAGCCTGAGGAGCCTGGTGGGGGAGTGTGGGAGGAGGTACTGTGGCTTCAACAACACGGCCACCGGGGAGGAGCAGAAGGCGCAGCTGGTCGAGCTGATGGCTGTGGTGGGGAGGCTGGAGAGGGAGAACGAGGGCGCCTTCCACAGCAATGACCTCTTCTTTGAAGCCCAGAGGCTGCGGCAAAGGGGGGGCGGCGCCTGCGGGGAAGAGTACAGGGCCTACCTGGACAGGGTGCGGGCACAGCTGGGAAAGCAAAGGCGACACCTGAGAGACCCCAGGAGTAACTGGGCCTGCGGGGCGCTCCTCAGAGTCACAAGATGGATGTTTTCTAATTGTGGGATAGCTGTTGTCCTCATTATAGGCATTTTGATTTTTCTTGCCATTTTAATTAACTTGAGTATTACTCATGGACACTGAGCATTTTCAGTGATTTCTGCAATCAGCTGACTTA
Organism: Halichoerus grypus; assembly: GCF_964656455.1. NCBI lineage: Eukaryota > Metazoa > Chordata > Mammalia > Carnivora > Phocidae > Halichoerus > Halichoerus grypus. The sequence continues at coordinate 15,439 of NW_027555118.1, read as the reverse complement.
TGTTTTCAGGGTCGCCATCTCTGTGTCAGATTCTTTGTTTTTTACACGATTTCACGTTCTTTTGCTCTTCGTCACATCAGACATACTGTCCATTTTCTTCGAGTGCTCTTAGGTCAATAAAATCCAAAGGAAAAATTATTTTTCTGTTTTTGTTTTGTTAAAAATTGTGATGGTACATGAGAAACTAACTGTCCGGAAATGTTTGGGGACGTGCTGGGAGGCAGGTGGTGGGCGGTGAAGCTGTGGGGATGTCCCACCTCTGGTCCCACCTTTGTGCCGTCAGGCTGTTGATGGGAGACAGGTGTTTTATGAAAAGCCGGTGGCAGATTCCTTATTTTATTTGGAAACATACCTGATTTCATCGGAGTTAGTCATAAGAGCTGATGCCCACCCCCAACCCCATCCCTGCGAGAGACAATGATGAGGATGGAGGTTGGGGAGGGATCCTGAGATGAGAAGAGATCCTGAGGTGAAAGCGACTAGAAGAGAAGGTGCAGGAGGGGGCCTGTGCATGGTGGCGAAGGAGAGAAAGGGGTCAGTGCAACAGGATGGGGGCTGAGCCTTAGGAAAAGCAGTCACTGGGAAATTCTCAGTGGTTGGAAATAAAGGAAGAGAATAATATTCACTCCTTCTCATAGAAACAGAAGTAATTTGGGGGAAAGAAATTGGCAGAAAGCCTGACATCCACTGTTTGCAGATACTGGAGTAGAGTTTCTTTGCCTCAAAGCAAGAAATGAGTTCCATGTCCCCTCGCTTCAGTTTGAATTTCTAAGTCTAGGGGGTTTTATGGGCTTGTTGGCTCGCTGTTTTAATCTGATTAGCCCTCCCTGTGCCTGTCATCCAATCAGGTTTCCGTCATCTATCTATCACGTGGGAAAGGGTGGAGGGCTCCTTCCAGGGTGGTGTAAAATCCTCTTACAAGTGGTTTCCTCTTAGGGCGGGGGCCCCTTGTCCCTGCCTGCCTTTCTTCCAACTGTCCTTCATCGCATGCACCTCATAAGTAACCGAGTTTCAGAAAAACAAGAAAACTTCAAAATTGAAGAAGTAAAACTGGCAGAAGTGAATGGAGAAACCGACACATCCCTGGTTATAGCTGGAGATTTCAACACTCCTTTCTCAACAGGGTGTGTTATTTCCCTTTCTCCCGAAGACTGAGCAGAGATAAGGGAAGAGAAATCGTGTTTCATAATTCAGATTTCTTCCCATCGAACTCTGACTTGAGATTTCACTTCCGCATTTCCCACAGTCTCATCGTTGAGTGGATGGGATGGGGTCTGGAGAGGAGCGTGGAGGGACAGACGGAAGGTAAACTGTAGGACTCAGATGATGGTTCCAGGTCTGGTAGTCAGGGTGGCCTGGTACATGCTATCTAAGCTTTCTGGGCCTCAGGGTCCTCTCTTGTCAAAAAAAGAGAGTCGTTTTTCTCCTGTGTGAGTGGAGTTGGAGTCCCTGAAATCGCCGTGAGTGGATGGAAGAGACTTGCCAGTGCCCCAGGGCTGTGAGCCGGGGTGTGCCCAGCATCCGGGAAGGCCTATTCTCACACAGCCTGGAAGGTGTCTGCCCCGACCAGGCAGCTGCCCTCAGACCTTCCACCAAGGGGCTAAATTACATAGTTGAGCTGATCATGCCTAGAGGGTTGGCTAAGCTGGAGCATGGGCAGAGGCTGGCCCAGGGTGAGTCGACGCTGGGTTTGTCCATTCTTGAGCAAAGCCATCTGTGCTCAAAGTGGAAAAGGAGTGAGTATTGGGGCCGGGGACAGACATGCACTAGGGAGAGTAATCTGCCCCTTCTCTTCAATAACAAAGGAGGTTGGCTTAGCAATGGGTAGAAAAAAAGAGGAAATGGGTCTTTACCACTTACTTTTCCACCCTTCAGTGACAGAGTCTTGAGTGTTTTCCAAGCCCAGAAAATTCCCTTTTCAGCCTTAGAATTCGACACTGGAGGGCCATCAGTAAGGCCTTTGCTCTGATTCCGATGATGGTTTAGGGAATCACGAGGCTGCTAGGGCAGAGAAGAAGACATTTCTGGTACCTCTCTCTTACTGATTTCTAGCTGGATTCCATTGTGGTCGGAGAACACACTCCATACGGTTTCAACTCTCTTACATTTGTTGAGATTTGTCTCGTAGCCCAGGATGTGGTCTATCTAGGTCCGTGTTCCATGTGCACTTGAGAAGGATGGGTCTGCTCCGCTTGTTTCTAACAATATCAGTTAGATCCTGTTGATTGATGGTGTCATGGGGTCAGTTCTCCTATAATCTTGCTCATTTTCTCATAATTGCACTATCAGTGGTTGAGAGAGGGATATGCAGTCTCCAAATGGAAGTGTGGATTCCTCAATTCTGCTTTCGATTCTTTCCGTTTTTGCTGCACACGTTTTGCAGTTCTGTTTTTGGGAATACACATTTAGGATTGCTTTGTCTTCTTGATGGATTGACCTTTCCATCACTGCATAGTGTCCCTCTCTGGTTTTGGTAATTTTCTTTGCTCTGAAGTCCACTTTATTTGATATTAATATAGCCATTCCTTCTTTCCTTTGCATGTTTAACATTTGCGCTATTTATCTTTTCTCATCCTTTTCAACTTGTTTCTACCATCACATCTGAAATTATTTTCGGGAAGCAGCATATACTTGGGTCATATGGTTTAATCTACTCTCCAGTTTCTATCTTTTAATTTAGATCCCTACATTTAGTAGAATTAATTATTGAGGTGTTAGTGTATAAGTCTGCCATTTTTATTTTGTTTTTTCCCCTGTTCTCTCCAGTTTTCACTTCTCTATTTTTTCCTCTACATTCCTGTGGGTTACTTGAACAATTTTATAATTCTATTCTGATTTTAATATAGTGTTTTTATATTGATTCATTCATTTTAGTTTTTATTTAAATTCCAATTAGTTAACATACAGTGTATTATGAGTTTCAGGCATACAATTTAGTGATTCAACACTTCCATACAACACCGGGTGCTCATCAGCCCTCCTTAATCCCCATCACCTATTTCACCCTCCTTAATCCCCATCACCTATTTCACCCGTCCCCCTACCCCCCATCTCCCCTCCAGTAACCGTCAGTTTGTTGTCTATAGTTAAGAGTCTGTTTTTTGGTTTTCCTCTCTCTTTTTTCCCCCCTATGATCATTTGTTTTGTTTCTTAAATTCCATATATGAGTGAAATCATATGGTATTTGTCTTTCTCTGACTGACTTCTTTTACTTAGCAGAATACTATCTAGCTCCAACCATGTTGTTGCAAATGGCAAGATTTCATTCTTTCTGGTGGCTGAGTACTATTCTATTATATATATGGGCTCTTTTCATAATTTGGCTATTGTTGATAATGCTGCTATAAACCTCGGGGTGCATGTATCCCTTTGAATAGTATTTTTGTATTCTTTGGGTCAATACCTAGCAGTGCAATTGCTGGGTCATAAGGTAGTTCTATTTTTAACTTTTTGAGGAATCTCCATGCTGTTTTCCAGAGTGGCTGCACTTTGAATTCTCAACAATAGTGCAAGAGGATTCCCCTTTCTCTACATCCTCGCCAACACCTGCTGATTCCTGTGTTATTGATTTTAGCCATTCTGACTGGTGTGAGGTGATATCTCCTTGTAGTATTGATTTGTAGTTCACTGATGATAAGTGATGTTGAGCATCTTTTCACCGGTCTGTTGGCCATCTGTCTTCTTTGGGAAAATGTCTATTCATGCCTGTTGCCTGTTTTTTAGTGGGATTATTCATTTTTGGGGTGTTGAGCTTTATAAGTTCTTTATAATTTGGATGCTATCCCTTTATCAGATACATATCACTTGCAAATATCTTCTCCCATTCTGTCAGTTACCGTTTAGTTTTATTGATTGTTTCCTTTGCTGTGCAGAACCTTTTTATTTTGAGGAAGTCCCCAATAGTATATTATTGCTTTTGTTTCCCTTGCCTCGGGAGACAGATCTAGTAAGAAGTTGTTATGGCCAATGTGAAAGAGGTTGAAGCCGGTGCTGTCCTCTAGGATTTTAATGGTTTCCTGCCTCACATTTAGGTCTTTCATCCATTTTGAATTTATTTTTGTGTATGGTGTAAGAAGTAGTCCAGTTTCATTTTTTGCATTTTGCTGTCCAATTTTCCCAACAGCATTTGTTGAAGAGACTATCTTTTGCCCATTGAATATTCTTCCCTGCTTTGTCAAAGATGAATTGACCATATAGTTGTGGGTTCATTTCTGGATTTTCTCTTCTGTTCTGTTGATCTGTGTGTCTAATTTTGTACTATAATACTTAGAACAACCACTAAAATAGTTATTCAGAAAGGGACACTTTAGAAACACTGTTTTAAAAACACTATTTTAAAGTGTCCCTTTCTGAATAACTATTTAGTGGTTTAGTGGTTGTTCTAGGTATTATTTTATATACACACACACACACACACACACACACACATATATATATAACTTACCACCGTCCATTGGTATTATCATTTTACCAGCCAGAGTGAAGTATATGAACTTAACCACCCTTTAGAACATTGAAACTCCCCTGTCTAAAAGGTAATTGTCTTTTTTTTTTTTTAAGATTTTTATTTATTTATTTCACAGAGAGAGACAAAGCGAGAGAGGGAACATAAGCAGGGGGAGGGTGAGAGAGAGAAACAGGCTTCCCTTGGAGCAGGGAGCCCGAAGCGGGGCTCGATCCCAGGACCCTGGGATCATGACCTGAGCCGAAGGCAGACGCCCAACAACTGAGCCACCCAGGCGCCCTACGATGTAATTGTCTTAAATGTATTTCTTCTACATAAATTTAGAACCACATCAGACAGTGTTGCAATATATTCTTCAATCATCAAACATAATTAGAACTCAAGGAGAAGGAGAGTCCATTTACCTACATTTTTGCTACTTTCTTTCTTCCCGGTGTTCCAAGGTTCCTTCTTTTATTGTTTCCTTTCTGTTTCAAATCTTCCTTAGTCTTTTTGAGAAGGTCTCCTGGTGACAAATTCCCTTAATTAGTTTCCCTTCACCTGAGAATGTCATGATTCCCCTTTTATTCTTGAAGAACATATTCTCTGGCAACAGAATCCTGGGTTGTCAGTCCTTTATTTTAAACACTTGAAAAATGCTTTGTCACTTCCTTCTGATGTCCATGGTTCCTGATGAGAACTCTGGAGATGACCCTGTACCTCTCCAGGGTCTGCCACTTCTATAGCCCTTGTCTACAGAACGGTAGGAACCAGGCACCTAGCCCCCCTCCCACTATGTATTTAGGGTTAGGGCAGGTATCTTTCCAGGCGCTTCCAATTTGTCCTCATGAATGATCACCTTGTGCTTGAATGTCACCCAGCTTCACAGTGGGGCTCAGCTTGCTTCGGTTTTGATCCACAGCTGCCCCTTTGGGACTGATGTCCTCCCTAGGTCATTACTGCCACCACTGGGCCATCCTCAGAGGAGAGTGATGTGGGGGCAGCCTGCATTCCCTTACTGCCCTGCCTACTCACATCTATGTGCGACCTGCCATTTCATCTCCTTGAATGGCACAAACATGTAATTCTTGTATGTTGACCAGGGTTAATGAGAGGGAATCACAACATGAAGGATGTTCAGTTGGCTCTTGAACAACATGAGTGTGAACTGCGTGGGTCCACTTTTATGTGAATTTTTCTTCAATACATACTGTACGGTACTATGTGGGGCGCCCGGCTGGCTCAGTCGGCGGAGCATGTGGCTCTTGATCTCAGGGTTGTGGGTTCGGGTCCCATGTTGGGTGTAGAGATTACCTAAAACTAAAATCTCAAAAAATAATAATAAATACTGTATAGTACGGTAAATGTATTTTTCCTCATTATGGTTTTTTAGAAGATTTTATTTATTTGTCAGAGAGAAAGAGAGAGAGAGAGCACAAGCAGGGAGAGGGGCAGAGGGAGAGGGAGAAGCAGGCTCCCCACTGAGCAGGGAGCCCAATGCAGGACTCGATCCCAGGACCCCAGGATCGTGACCTGAGCAGAAGGCAGACCTGAGCCACCCAGGTGTCCCCGCCTTATGATAACATTTTCTTCTTCTAGTTTACTTTATTGTAAGAATACAGCATGTAATACATATAACATACAAAATAGGTGTTAATCAACCATTTCCATTATTAGTAAAGTTCTGGGGGAGTTAAAAGTTATACTCAGATATTGAATTTAAATACATTTTTTTTTTTAATTGTATCTGGAAAAAAAGTTATACTCAGATATTCAATTGTGGGTGGGGGCGACATCAGTGCTGTTAACCAACTACCCCCCCTGCCCCAATCCGCAAAGTTGTTCAAACATCAACTGTATTATTTCCTAGGGCTGTTATAATGAAGTACCACAAACTGGGTGGCTTATGAAGCCATAAATTTATTTTCTCATAATTCTGGAGGCCAGAAATCCAAAATCAAAGTGTTGGTAGGGCCATACTCCCTGTGAAGACCGAAGGGGCTTCCTTCCTTACCTCTTCCAGGTCCCAATGTGCCCAGGGGTTCCTTGGCAGCATAGTCCCATCTCTGCCTCCATCTTCATGTGACTGTCTTCCTTCTGTGTGTGCCTGTGGTCACATTTCCCTCCTCTGATAAGGATACCAGTCATGTGGGTTGAGATGACCAAATGGTCTTATCTTAACAATTAAATCTGCAAAGACCTTATTTCTAAATAAGGTCACATTCATAGGTACTGCGGATTAGGACTTGAACATATCTTTTTTGCGGGAACACAATTCAACCCACAGGAGGGGAGAAAAGCTTAAAAAGTGAAGTTGAGGGGCTCCTGGATAACTCGGTTGATCTCCCGACTCTCAATTTCAGTTCAGATCTTGATCTCAGGGTCATGAACTCAAGCCCCGTGGTGGGCTCCATGCTGGGTGTGGAGCCTACATAAAAAAACAACAACACATTTCAAAAAGTGAAGTTGAATATAAGTGTTGACAGAGCACAAGGAACTAAGGACCAAACCCTCTCAAGGACACTCTCATGAGCCCACTCCAGTTTTTGGACATTCCATACAAATGGAGTCATACCTTTATGTGATATTTTGTGTGCCATCTGGCTTCTTTCACTTAGCATAATGCTTTCAAGTTTCATTCATGTGGTGGCCTGGATAAATAATATTCCATCCATCCATCCATCAGTTGATGGACATTTGGGTTGCTTCCACTTTTTTGGCAATTATGAATCATGCTGCTATGAACATTCATGTATAAGTTTTTGTGTGAACATGTTTTCAGTTCTCTTGGGTACATACCTAGGAGTGGAATTACTGAGTCACGTGGTAACTCTGCGTCTAACTTTTTGAGGAACTGCCAGACTCCCTTCCATAGTGGTTGCTCCATTTGACACCCTTACCAGTAATGTATCAGGGTCCAATCTCTCCACATCCTCACTAGTATTTGTTAGTTTTTCTTTTCTTTCTTTCCTTTTTTTTTTTTTTTTTAATTATAACCATCCTGCGAATATGAAGTGGTATCTTATTTTGGTTTTGATTTGCATTTCCCCACTGACTCATGATGTTGAGCATCTTTTCATGTGTTTATTGACCATTTGCGTATCTTCTTGGGAGAAATGCTGAACCAATTTTTTACCTATTTAAAAAACTGAGTTATTTGTCTTTTTATTGTGGAGTTGTGAGAGTGCTTTATATATTCTGGGTACTAGATCTTTATCAGATACAGAATTTGCACATATTTTCTCCCATTCTGTGGGTTGTTTGTTCAGTTTTGATGGTGTTCTATGGTGGGCAAGAGTTTTAATCCAGTTATTCTATTTTTCTCTGATCGATTGTGATTTTGGTGTCATACGTTAGAAACTATTGCCTAACTCATGGTTATAAAGATTTACAGCTGTGTTTTAAGAGTCTTACAGTTTTGGGGTGCCTGAGGGGAGCAGTCGGTTAAGCGCCCGTCTCTTGGTTTCAAAGGCTTGGGTCCTGATCTCAGTGTCATGGGATCGAGCCCCACGTCTGGCTCTGTGCTCAGTGCGGAGTCTGCTTGAGATTCTCTCTCCCTCTCCCTCTGCCCCTCCCACTTGTGTTCTCTCTCTCTCTCAAATAAATAAATAAATCTTTAGAAAAGAAAAAGAGTCTTACCGTTTTAACTCTTGGTTTAGGTCTTTGATCCACTTTGTATACTAATATTTATATATAACGTGATACAGGGATCCAAATTCACATTTTGCCTGTGGATGTCCAGCTATCCTAGCATGATACGCTGTTTTTACCCATTAATATGTTTCAGATATTTTTCATGGCATCCTTTATCCTTTCGTATATATCCCAGCTTGTAACACACTGCCCACAAACACACTCTCTTCCCAGTGTGTCCTGGATTGCAGCCTTAGTGGGACCCCCAGAGTGCTCCTTCCCACATTTCCATCAGCTCAATCCCTGCCCCTTGGGAGCTCCCTGGGATCCCAACCTCCCCAGCTAAAAAGAGAAGAATCTGACTTTTCTATTTGGGTCATGGGTTAAAACTTTCCATTGTTCACACTGGACACCTTGCTATTCTTTTTTCCATTTTTATTTTTTGTATTTATTTTTGCCGGTGACCCTTTTCCTCTTTCTCAGCAGAGAGACAATGCCAATGTTTTGTTTTGTTTTGTTTGTTTCTGTTTGTTCATCACAAGAGTCTACTGAAAAATGAACAAGACCAAAATCAAGATTCCCTATCAGGGCTCCTGCTGGGATCTGCACACAACCCCTTAAACCAAATTGACCTTTGCAGCTGAGGGAATTTCCAATCTTGGCACTGGGCTTGGGTGTTCCTGTTAGTGTCTGCATGGCTTCCATGCAGGACTGTGGGCGTCTCTCTGCAATTTGTGCTCAGCTGTTGCAGCGGGATTGTCCCTTTGTAAGCATCTCATTAGTAAGCTGAGGTCATCAGTCAGCTGAGAATGGCTGGCTATGAGGCCAACCTGGCAGGGGGCACGGTAGGGGGCAGATTTGGAAATACACAGCAGTATCAGAGAGGAGCTCGAGTTTGTGCGTGAGGGTAGGGGTGCTGGAGAGACAGGGAGGCACAGTCAGGATGGACGAGACGGGCTAACCTGGCTCATTTGACCTGGACCAGGGAGCTGACCCTCCCAGAGACACATGGGACAGAAGATGACTCTGCACCTCACATCATTTCACCAGTTGGCCCCCAAGACTGTCTGCCCCCATTTTTGAAATTAAAATAAAAGAGAAATTTCCAAACCTCTCCAATGTTTTTTAATTTATCCCTGAGTTGGAAAGTGTAACCTTCCCCTGTGAGTGTGTGAACCAGGGAAAACACTCCTCTTTGGAAGGTGACTCTCTGCAGGGTCTCAGTGGCCCCTAAGGAACCCGTCTGCCTTCAAGCTGCTGAGGAGTGGGAATGGCCCTGCCCAGGGAGACATCGCCTGGCTGGTAGATGGACAGTTTTATCCCAATGTATTCTGTTCTTCTGATCACATGCCTGAATGTGTGTGGGTGTGTTTGCACCGGGGTGTATGGTCTTTGCAGACTGGGTTAGGAATGACAAGAGTTAGTGTCTGTTCAACAGGAATATAAGGCAGAACAAACATCTACCATCTAAAGGAAATACCGATTTCCTTTAACACAATGTGATTGTTTCCAATATTTATTCAACTCAGATTGAACTCAAATAAACGAGGATGGACTGAGGTTCTGCTCTGTGTTGGCTCTCCCCCTCGGGCTTCGGGGGACCACGAGACATGAGGGCAAAGACAGCAGGGAAGACAATCCAATGACAGGGAAAGGCAGCCTGAGGTCAGGGAAAACAGACAAAAGCAACTCCGGTTGTTTGGCTTCAGTGAGAGGAGAGCGCAGGGAGGGCCACGTCCCAGGGGAAGGTTTTGCGGGAGCCCGGCCCTGGCGGGACGCTGCCTGGCCGATCCCCGCCAGGGAAGGAGGAAAGAAGAGCCTGTGGGCCCCGCAGGCACACCGCACGAGCGGCGCAGCGACCCTCAGCCGAAGGGCCCGAGTCCTCCTTGGACCGTCAGTCGGGACTGAGCTCCCGCAAGGCCTGCGGTCTGAGGCGCCAGAGCAGCAGGCCGAGCAGCAGCGCGCCCCCGAGCAGCACGAGCGCCCGCCGCCCCCCGCGCGCCGCCGCCTCCAGCCAGCGCCGCCCCCGCCCCCGCCCCCGCCCCGGGCCGCCGGCCGCCAGCAGCTGCGCCACCCGCCGGAGCCTGAGGTCGGGGGGCGCGTGGCGCAGGGCCTCGGCCAGGCCGTACACGGCGTTGGTGAAGGGCGCGCCCGCGTGCTCCCGCGCCAGCCGCTCCACCAGCGCCAGCAGCTCCTCCACCTGCGCGTCGCGCGCCGCGCCCGCCTCCCGGTTGCTCAGGGCGCACACGCGGCCGCCGCACTCGGCCACCAGGGCCCGCAGCGCGCGGTTGTCGGTGTCGCGCACGTAGTCGTGCAGCGAGGCCCCGTCCAGGTCCTCCGCGCGGGTGAAGACGAGCACGGCCCGCGCCAGGACGCCGGCCCCGAAGAGCTGGCGGACGCCGCGCACGGCCTGCTCGTCCTGGGCGGTGAAGCGGCCCAGCTGGGTGACCAGCAGCAGCGCGTGCGGCCCGGGCGCCGACAGCAGGTAGCAGCGGCCCCGCTCGGCGCAGTCCGGGTCGGCGCGGCGGCCGTCGGCGCTGAAGAGGTCCGGGGTGTCGGTGACGTCGACGCGCCAGCGGGCCCAGCGGCGGCTCCCCAGGGCGCAGGTCCTGGTCACCGGCGTGGACGCGAGCCTGGACGGGAAGCGCCTGTGGCCCAGGATGCTGTTGCCCGTGGCGCTCTTGCCCGCGCCGGTCTTGCCGGCCAGGACGAGCCTGAGCCGGGGCTCGTGCGCGGGCGGCGCGTCGTCCGGGTCCTCGGGACCTGTGAGGGCACAGTAGGCGTGGGCTGCCCGCCTCGGACCCGCGTCCCGCTCCCGCGGGCCCCGGGGGCGCCTGTGGAACACGGCAGAGCACCAGGCCTGGGGCTTCTGCTGGTCCCAGCGAGCCCTTCCTCGGGGGTCTGGTCAGAGCTCGTTGCGCCCCGGGGCGTCTGTGCCCCTGTCTCTTCGGTCTTTGGCCTCAGCACCGGCCCCTGTCCCCGCTGCAGCAGCTGGAGCGCATGTCCCTGGAGGGCACCCGTCCGTGACGGCAGGCCCGGACCCCGCGGACGTGATCTCCGGGCCCGCACGCGCTGCAGACCTGTTGCTGCCCGACGCCTGCCCTGGCCTCCGGGCTGCTGGTCCCAGGCGCCGTCCCAGCGTCGCAGCCAGGAGAGGCGGGAGGGCACGGAGGCCCGGGAGTGAAGGGCTGGCTGCCGTCCCGGCCACCGCGCGTTGGAATCACAGCCCCGGCTGTGCCCGCCGTGTAACCGTGGGGAAGTTGCCCCATCGGAGTGTTAAACCTCTTCTGCAGGGATGGGAGTGGTGACAGAGAGTTGTTTCTCCCGGGGTTGCTCGGAGGATTAGGGGAGCTGGTCTCTTTCCTTCTTCCCTCCTTCCCTCTTCCCCTCCTCCTCCCTAGCTCTTACACCTGCTGCCGGGAAGATACCTGTTAAGCCCCCATCCTTGTTCTCTAGCGCATTCTACCTGGTAAATCGTGTTCCCTCTCATTCCCTCCACCTCCGCTTCGGTGGGGGTCAGAGTAGATTTCTTATCCTCGGTTTAGCCTCTGGGTTGGGAGGCACAGACTAGTCAAAGCACTTAATATCTCACAGTAGGGCAGGGGCAGAGATGCAGCACAAAGGCAAATCTGGGCTCTTGCTGTTTCAGCCCAGCATGGAGACACCTCTGGGATTTGTGTCCGTTCCGTCTTGACTTAGCGCATCCCCTTGTTCCCCAGAGCTGACACCTGAGGCCAGTACACACCGCGAGGCAATTCTTACCATAGGCATTTTCTTCATCCCTTGCCATCTTCCGTCCTCCCATTTGCCTGAAAGAGCCCCAAACACAATTTGTTCATTCATTCATTCATTCATTCATTCATCAACTAGGTATAACTACCTATGTGGGTCAGGCAAGGTCCAAAACGCTGGTGGCACGCCAGTGAAAAGGTCCAGGCTCCTGCCTTCCCCTGACATCAGCATATAGGGAAGAACCCTGGAAGGACCTGGCTGGCGTTGGAACGATACCGGGAGAACATTTGGTGACTTTTCAGGGACCCCGAATGCAAAAAGCAGAGGGCAGATGATAGCAGGTCCTCTGTGTCAGAGGTGAGCTTTAGATGCTAATGTTTTCCTAGGTGGTTCTGTGTCAGTGACGTGAGCTGTCGGCTCTGAGTTTTCCCAGGAGGTTCCACGGCCAGGGGAGACTGGAAAACCCTGAGAATCCAAAAATTTGCTCAGTGACTTAGGAACCACCTTAGGGCAGTTGGCCTGGGGCAAAAACAAGAAGAGAGTTTGCATTTTGTTTTTGGAAATTGGAAAGAAAACATCCCTGCCAAGCTGATCTGAAGAGCCTGTGATCTGCTCTCAGAAAACCGAATAACTGGGCTTCTGTCATTTGTCTAAGTTTGATCTGTGTGCCTGGGGAGACGGGCCACTGCCCTCCAGCTCCTGATGGTCTTGCCCCAAATCTGAGGCCTCTCAGAGTAAGTGATTATATCCAATGCCGACATGGTTTAATACAGTGAAACACTTCGTGCTGACGTTTGTCTGAGCACCTGAGAGCCAGGACACAGGCGCGCAGCCCGTCCTCCGTCCGCCTCCCCAGCCCCGTTTCCCGCTCGCCCCCTACTCGGTCAGCTGCCCCGCAGAGAGCGGGTTTCAGCACCTTTCCTTTCCCACCTGTGTGCTTGCTCCTCTGACCACTGATTCTCTCCCACGTGTCTGAGTCCTGTCTCTGCCTCACCATCCACTTCATGTCTACCTCTTCATGGCGACACCTGCTGACTGTGCGTGACCGTGTTCTGTCCCGTGGGCACCGCATGAGGAAACGCAGAGGGAGGGGCTGCTGGATAACTTGTGTCTGGCCAGAGGACTCAGGTGACAGGTTTGCCTGGTACTCAGTCCAAAGTGTTTTGTGTTTCTGCAGTAACACCCCTGCCACCCCTCCAAAGCCCTCAGTAAAGGTCACCCCACAGGCCTTAGGTGATGAGTGATCTTGTGCATACAAATCAGCAAACTCCCATAACTGACCCCAGAGCAGAAGTGAAGAAACAGCCGGAAGATTCAGTGCAAAGAATAAGCATTTAGCTAAAGCCAGAAGTCCTTGTCCATGCTGGAAATGAGAGCCTGTGCTATAGAATATTCACGGAACTCCTGAGTAGGTCATTAGAATTTTCCATATAGTTTAAAAAGGGTGTTGATATGTTTTTACCTAGTTTTTAAGTGGGAACTAAGCCCCAGCTGACATCTGGGGTAACAAATGGCATCAACTGTTAAGGTGTATAATACATATAGAATTCATATTTGTAACACTCCTAGTCCTCAAAGTTCATCTAGTTGAGTGTCTCCCAAACTTGCTGCTTTTCAGAATTACTTGAGTGTTTTTAAAAGTACACATTTTGGGGGACCATCTTCAGAGATTCTGATTCTTGATCTGATGTGGCTGATGTAATCACTCACCAACCAGAGTGTGGAAACCAGTTATTTATTCAAACTCTTGCATTGCACAGATGAGGAAATTGAGGTTTCCTTGCAGCTGGGAGGGGGAAGTTTGACTTGGGGAGCAGAAGACCCCTTAAAGGGGCTGGAGACCAAGTTCCTAAGCTCAGATGTCTCCAGAGGTCCCCCTACTGTGGGCAGTGAGGAGAAAGAGTATGGGGGTGGGAGTAAATTCATATGAATCTAGATTTGCCACATTGTAACTTGCTCTGAGGTTAGATTATTTATGGTCCATAGAAATATCTTTTGCTTTTGCTGAGTATGTCATTTGGACAATCTTTAATGCCTTTTAAACTGTATTCTCTTCCTGGAAGGGCTTCTAGCACCCACTGCTCTTACTGTATTAAGAGAATGTGGAAGGAACAGGTTTTGCCACTAACCAGGTGTGTGTGCCTTCCCAGCAGGAGATGATGCTTGTAGAACTTCCTCTGAGCTTACTCAATTTGAAACTCAGCACATCTTTAAACGCCTGGAGGCGAGATCTGACTGCTCTGCCTCTTGTTCACCTGCATGGTGTTGGGTGGAATGTAGGTGTTCAGGCAGTAAACACTCTCAGAACCATGTTCCTGCTGGTGGGTCACAGCTCCCACAGCTCCGGAGGCCCCCTTCCCCTGTGGGCTCACCTTTCCCACAGCAGTGGTGACTCTAGAAGCCCCTGACCTAGTATTTTCCCTTCAGTTATGCGTGCAGAAGGCTGTTCCTCCCAGTGCAGGGAGGAAGTCTCCGAGCCTCTCAGAGCACAGAGCCCCGGGAGAGATGGTGACAATTTAAAGGGACAAAATGTTTGTCTTGAGTTATGGGTTTGCAGTGTTTCTCCTACAAAACCTGCTGCATGCTGTAACTAAGATGGTATGTGAATCTAGCAGGGCCCCCAATACCAAATATTTTGGTGTAGCTGAAGAAGGGAGGGTGTTATAAACCCCCATGGTTTGATTCTACTTCTTTTTTTTTTTTTTTTAAGTAGGGTCCACGCTCTCACGGACCCCAGCGTGGGGCTTGAACTCACAACCATGAGATTGAGACCTGAGCCAAGCTCAAGTGTCAGACGCTTAACCAACTGAGCCACCGAGGTGCCCAGGTCTGAATCTACTTCTAGAATTGGTTACTGATCTAATCTTTAATTACTTTTCACTCTCTAGGGGTCTTTCTTTCTTTAAATATATTTTAGGGCGCCTGGGTGGCTCAGATGGTTGAGCATCTGCCTTCGGCTGGGATAGTGATCCCGGGATCCTGGGATCGAGCCCCGCATTGGGCTCCCTGCTGAGCAGGGAGCTTGCTTCCCCCCCTGCCTCTGCCTCTGCCTGCCACTCCCCCTGACTGTGCTCTCTCTCTGTCAAATAAAAAATAAATAAATAAGAAATCTTTAAAAAAATAAACAAATATATTTTAAATATATTTAAATATATTTATTTATATTTTATACAAATATATATGTATAAATATGCCCAGAGAGTCTTCTGCCCCAGAACAAAGAATGTGATAGTTGTTCTCAATAGCTGTCTATTGATTGGACATTCATGTGGCCAGAGCTACTCTGGGGTCCAATCTGTCAGAAGAGTCTGAAACAGAATCTCATCATCCTCTAAGCAATAAAGGCTTCCCAGCTATTGAAAGCCCAAGGGCTAGCTGGTACATTGAGTATGCATACCTTTACACAGTTCTTAAATTAGCCTTATTACAAGGTTTGTTCTAGTTATCCGTGTTGATATCACCAAGTCTAGTTCTTCTCTCTTTTCTCAAGAGGGTCATGAGAGTAAGATCAGCAAAAGAGCCAATCATTACATGGTGAACAGGCTACAAAAGACTGGCTATAGGCCCAGTAAGGTCACTAACCAGTTGTGTGATCTGACCTAACTCCCATAAACTTTCTGAAGTCGACTA
>NW_027555117.1:0-32854 GCF_964656455.1 Halichoerus grypus | reverse complement strand
CAATCATTCTGATTCCTATGGGGGTTTTCTCGGCTTGTCTTTTTCTCTTCAGAAGTCCTATTCCCCCAGAACTAACAAGATGTCAACAGATTCTACACTCTAAATCTTTTTCTTCAGGGATGACAGAGCATGAAATCCCAGGAGAATTGGAGAAGCACAAGTCAGCCAGAGGGCTTACTGGTTCAGCAGCCAAAAGCACAGATAACAATTGCGATCTTAATTCTTATACCATTTGCTTTTTATAGGCGCCTCCAATCTGGGAGATGCAGTTTGCAAAAGAATTGTATGTGCCATTCCTGACAGAGTATGGAAGTTTAGTGCCATCATTTAATAGCTAAGACACTCAACTAGCCCCTTACTTGTGTCTTCCCTTTGACTAAGTGTGAATGCATTTTTATCTCAAGTAACCTATGCAGCTGGATTTTCTGCTTTTGTTGAAGTCGTCTCAAGGAAAGTCTTCCTGGAAAACCCTACCAGCTTGTTTTGCTCTATGTGCAGGGTTAGCTGAATTCAAAAAAATACTGAATCATCTTAACAATATTCATTTCAATTACCCTTCATCTTTCAAATTCTCGCTACTAAAATATAAGTAAGATGACTTTTTTGGGGGGGCGGAGTTCAGTCTTGTGTGGTTGTGCAGAGAACAAAAGAACAAAAGTTAGGAGCAGCAGGAGTTCTAAATAGAGCAAGTTCTGGAAATGAACTGTTTACTAAGTTTACATACTTCTGCTTTTACTCACCCATCCCCCCTCCCCACTAAAAAGATTAAAGCAAATTGTCTTGATAAATTATTATTAGCCATGACAAGTTGCAAAACAAAATGATTTAGGCACTTTACCATCTTTTCTCCTGAGGGTAGACTAGTCAAACCAAAACGTGCAACCTCTAATTTTTAGTAGGGTGTGCAAAATTGCTTTAATGCGTTTAGATTACTGTTTTACGGGGGATGGAAAATTTTTTTTTTCTTTCCTCCCCAAATTTATATTTATTATTAGTTTATTTTCAAGAAATTTAGTATGAGTTTAACATAATTATTGTTGAAAAGCGTTTGTCAGATTGCTAACTGTACGTATTGCAGACTCTTGGTCTCTTAATGTAAAAGCTTCAAGACAAACTATAGTTTCTGGAGTTTTAGTTCCTTTTGGATCAGTTTCTTACAAGATTTTCTATTTGATCAAATAAAAACATCAAGTAACACTGCTGTGGTGAGTGTATGAATCTTTAGATTAGGTAAGAAAGTAACTGAGCTTTTCATTAAAATTATTTCTATTACTGAATGACTGGCTAGAAGAACATTTTTTACTGAAAATTTGAAAGGAAACAACTTGATTGCCCAACAACAAAGAATTTAAAGTATGAAATATTTACTTAATAAATATTAAGTAGTCATTAAAATAATAATAATTAAAAAGATCATGTGAAAAAAAAAGACCATGTGGCAACATAGAAAGTACTTATTATATAATGATAAGTACAGAAGCGTAATACAAATTTGTATATACAGTAAAAATGTTGTTCATAAAATAAAGAATGGAGGGAAACTATCTTGCGATGATACAAGTTGTTCTATTGTGATAATATCAGAGATTACTTTTTTCTAATTTCCAGCTTTCTGTAATAATACTGTATTTAAAAAAATTTTTTAAGATTTTTTTTATTTATTTGAGAGAGAGAGAGAAAGGGAGAATAGGAGCGGGGGGTGGGGAAGGGCAGAGGGAGAGGGAGAGGGAGAAACAGACTCCCCACTGAGCACCTGAGCAGGGAGCCCGATGCGGGGCTCCATCCCAGGACTCTGGGATCATGACCTGACCTGAAGGCAGACGCTTAACTGACTGAGCCACTCAGGCGCCCCTGTATTGTTTTAAAGTAAGAAACTTTCTCCCACTTTGCCAAGAGCCTTCCCCATGGCATACAAACCATTGCAAGCCATGCTATATACACTGTGCCAATGCCATATCATACTGTACCATCTTACCAAATTATTTTGTAATTGAAAAGAGCTTGTCAGTAATAGAACTTAAAAACCCAGTAACCAAGATTTATATCTGAAGTTATTTTTTTGGCCCATAGCTAAGGAACTAGCAGGTAAATTAACTCTGGGGTTAAATTCAAAATACCTGGAGTGTTGAATTATTTGTAAGCTCCCAACAAAGTATCCCCATCTCTTGAACTTAGGGCTGCATATCGCCAGAGTTCCTCCCTTGATTAAACTTGAGTCAGACCCAGATTATTGCAATAAAATTACGATTTGCTGCATTACCTGTTTTTTATCACCAATATTTTACCTTCACATTTCAGAGATACTGTTTACCTTATATATATTTTTTGATTACTAAATCATGAATGAAAGGGAATGATTTTAGTTTTGCATTTTCTTCTAGTTCCTAGACAATTTTATATTATCTGAGCACCAGACCCAGATTATTGCAATAAAACTATGATTTGCTGCATTACCTACTTTTTATCACCAATATTTTACATTCACATTTTATAAATAAATTTACAATAATTACTTAAATGCAATTCCATGTTTTATTGAATTCATTATTCACCACAAATTCTTTAATACCATAAGTTCTCTTTGAACTTTTTATTTTGTTTAGTCTCTCATTTACTTAGAATATATTTTGGGTAATACTTTCATGATATACACAGAAATTCTATCTTTTCTAAAACCTTAGATTTCCAAGAATTATATCTTTCTTCTTCTTTTTTTTTTTTTTAAAGATTTTATTTATTTATTTGACAGAGAGAGACACAGCGAGAGAGGGAACACAAGCAGGGGCAGTGGGAGAGGGAGAAGCAGGCTTCCCGTCGAGCAGGGAGCCCGATGTGGGGCTCGACCCCAGGACCCTGGGATCATGATCTGAGCCGAAAGCAGATGCTTAACGACTGAGCCACCCAGGCGCCCCTTCTTCTTCTTTTTTTAAAGATTTTATTTATTTATTTGAGAGAAGAGAGAGAAAGAAAGCACGAGCTGTGGGGAGGAGCAGAGGGAAAGGGAGAAGCAGACTCCCCCCTGAGCAGGGAGCCCAATGCGGGGCTCGATCCCAGGACCCTGAGATCATGATCTGAGCCAAAGGCAGATGCTTAACAGACTGAGCCACCCAGGTGCCCCTATATCTGTTTTCTTCTTTCATGAGTGAAATAACAGACTAAATATAAACTTTTTAAGTTGCAATCTTTTCTTAATACACCATTTAGTTCATTATCTCAAATTTTTGTTACACAGATTCTCTAATTTTTAAAACTGATTCTGATTTTTTTAAAATAGAAAAATATAACTTAAAATATCTTCACAATACTTTAGGATTGCTTCTTCATCTTTATAATTAAAAATATTTGCTAGGGTGTTTTTAAAGGTGGATATATTTCCTTATTGTTTTCTGGGTCACAGTGAGCCCATATAGTTCCTCACTTCCCTATCTCCAAAGCTTTGTTAGCTATGTCATTGATTGTATTTTGTATTCTATTAAAAAAAAAGTACCAAACCTATTATATGTGAGTTGGATCTCTCTTCTCTATATCATCTGATTGTTTTTAGTCTTTCCCTGTATTGAGAACAAACCCTTCTCCGATTATGTTCTCAACTCTAATAACTGATTTTTTTATCCACCATCAGTCCTTTTCATTGTGACCAATGTGGGTTTTAATTTGCTACTGAAATTTTAGCTTCTAAGTTTATTTTATTTTTACCATACTTCCTCTTGTCACTAGATCCCTTTTCTTCGTGTCATATGTTTCATATCATCCTGCCCTCTCACCTAAAATGTCTTCCATGTAGTTTGCTTTCATCTTAGCTTGACCTTGACCACAGAATGTCTGCTGCTGTTACTTCCCTATGTTTTCTTTTTTTTTTTTTTAGATTTTATTTATTTATTTGACAGAGAGAGAGAAAGCATAAGAAGGGGGAGCAGCAGGCCGAGGAAGAAGGAGAAGCAGGCTCCCCGCCAAGCGGGGAGCCCAATGAGGGGCTTGATCCCAGGACCTTGGGATCATGACCTGAGCCAAAGGCAGATGCCCAACAATAGAACCACCCAGGCGCCCCTCTTCCTTATATTTTTAATTTGTTTATAAGTTCACAGTTTTCTGAAATTTTCTTTTTTGGCTTTTGTATATTGACAGGTGTCAGATACTGAACCTGAAAGTTGAATTGTTTAGCTTAAATTTAGTAAATGAAAATTCAAAATAATCCATACTTCTTTACTGCCTTAAAATATTTTATAAACAGGTAAAATATTTTTTAAAGTCTAAGATTTAAAAAATTACAAACTGTTAGTTGAAATGTTCTTATTGTATGTGTGTATGTATTTCCCATTATCTGTATTTTGCTTGCTTGGTGTTTGACAATCTTACTCATTAAACAAATCACTTACAGAAGTATAATTATCCTGAGCCTTTATGATTAAATTCTCTTTCCTTTTCTCTGGAGTGGTTTTTGAAGTCCTCATATTATTTATTTGTTCTCTTCCTCAATCCTTCTTGAAAGAGAACATATCTATAGAATCATGTTCACCAAGGGATTTAGTGTCTATTTATCCTTTGCTTCTATTCCTTGTGTTCAAATTCTGTTCTCTGCTCTAGTTTGCAGGGGATTTTGATGGTTGCAATTCACAACTGAGGACCCCAGGGTTTCGCAGGTTTGGGTAGTGCAGCCTTGTCACATTCAGGTGAAGTATGATTCTTTGGCACTATGTACTGACTGGTCTGTAAGCAACTAACTCCCTGCATCAAGTACTAACGGAATTCTTTTTAACATGCCATCCCTCCATCACAGAGCTTTATTTGGGGGTCTCGGGATGCAAAGTGTAACACTGAATCCCTCCTCCTCACTTTCTACTGTGGGCTTTTGACACATCACCATTTCGGACAAGGACCCAGTTATTATGCGAGTTTTCTCAGGTGTGACTATAATAAAAAAACTTTTGTGAAAATGGAAATGTAAGTTACACTGAAAAAGAGAACTGAGGCCATTTTTCTTTTATGGAGTACAAATGACCACGATAATTCTCCCTCTTTTCTTTTTAATATATCCACTGCTAGCAAAAACAGCCTGATGAAAATACCTCAGAGGCCAGCATTCTCTTTTCTCCCACGTAAGGGCAATACCATCTACATCTATGTTTCTCTGGGCCTCCAACTTGCAGAAAATTTCATTATTTAACATTTATCAGACTACTGCAGCACTGAGCATTTGGAGAGCACAAACAATATATGTTCCCTGACTGTATCTTTCCCATGAGCATTCACACCCCCTGAAAAGACCAGCCAACAATGACTTTTCAGTCTGTATTGAAGAATCAGTGGGCAGAGACTATACCTGGGGCGAGGCAGGTAGTTACTGAGTGGAGAAGATTTAGTGCCTACGTATTAAACACATGTGAATAGTTTCCATTATCAAAAATAAATGTTTTCCTTCATGTTTTTATTGACCTGATTCTCTTGATATATCGTTTATTTTTCCACTTTTTATGGAATTATGAATTTAGAGGAATGTGTCTCGAATATAAGAAAACAACATGGAAAGCATGATAACAAATGATAACAGCAAAAGTCATTTGTAGCAAATGATATAATAATACAATGGGGAGTGGTTGGAGATCTGAATTTTTATGTGAAACATGGAGTTAAGCATGGTTTAAACATGGCAAAAATTAAAATTATATTGTGCAGACTACTTTTGAAATATAACAGAGTTAGTGGCCAAATTTGACTACAATATGGCCTTCAAAAAAGTTTCTTTTGGTTATATTTTGTCTTTTGCATGGTGGTTTTGAGATTATTGCTCATTACTATTCTCACATGTTCCATTTTTAGCCATGTCTAAGGTGAGATTTAGGCAACCAAATTTTAGAAGCTCCACAAATAATTCTTATGCTCATCTAGGGTTGGGAGTCGTAGATATAGGCAGCTGGCTAGCGTGGATGTGCTCCCCCTACCTCCAACCTAACCCCATCCCCCAAAGAAATGGTTTGCCTTCCAAGAGTGACAGCAACAGCACATCCCTGATGAGATTCCTTATTTAACTGTGTGACTGAGGAGATTTGTGGATGTGACCCATAATCACAGGGAGGCAGTTCCAAATGCTAGGAACGCTAAACCTCATCAGTTGCCATGTACCATATTTGAGGTAAGACTACGTTAATAATATGTGGATGATTCCAGTGAGGATAGAAAAGGCTCCTTGGCATAGTCCAAGAAAAAGATATAACAAAGGGGGAAAAAAGGTGTAACAGGTATGGGAGATGTGAGAAATCTTGACCTGAGACTATTACATGATCTTGTAAGGCAGGGAAAATTAACCAGATATTTCCATGTCTTTGAAGAAGCAGCCCTTACATTCTTCCAGCCCCCTTTGACTTGATCATGTTCACCTAGTAGTCTTCTAATTACTAATAATATTTCATAGAAATTTTATTATTTGTCAGGGGTCTAATGAATCCAAGCATTCTAGTATAGACTTAATAGATTAAAATTAGGGGTTATAAATCAGTCCTCTACCAGCATCATTAACATGACTCAGACTTCAAAACTCTGATCAACTCCAAACCCACTGACAAAATTCAGTTCTCTGGCTTGCAGTGTTGATGAACAAACCCTTGAGCACCCTGGGAAGCTCAAGTTTGGGGAAGGTCGGAGAGCTGTGCTAGCAGCATATTCTGAGATATCACTCTGGCATTTTCTAATTTCAAAACCAACTCAGGAAAACTGATTTTAAAACTGTATTTTGATGGAAATTTTTATCTGGAGGATCCAAAGTCCTCACCATTTTCCCTATATTTTTTCAGGATGTGAAAACTGAATTGAAGAAATCTGTTAAGTTTCCATGGAAATGGTGCCAATTAATTTTTTCTGTTCCTCAGGAAAATTCCTTGACTTAGCAATAATGTAACTTCCTGGCAATCCCTTGGCAGTCTTGAATGTAGGGCATCCGAAACACTTACAATTTCAGTGGGAAAATAGTTGGCTCTTGTAATCCCTTTTCCTTCCAGCATATAGTGAAAGAATTAAATAATTTCTTTAACCTTCCTTAGAGAACCTGTCTAGTCCCTTTAGGAAATCTTGATTCTGACAAAAATTTCATAAAAGGACCTTTTTTGTTGTTGTTCAAATAAAGAGATTATCATTGGTGAAGCAGGTACTGTTTTTCCAACTATACCATGAAATCCCAGGATAGTTAAAGAGTAATCATTAATTCAGGAATAAGCAGTTTTGATTGCCTAGTACGTCCCATGGGCTGGACAGTCATAAATATCTGAAAAGGTTTAGAGAAAAATGATTGGAGAGAGTAAAGAAATAGTAAAATTGTATAATTTTAAAATCTTCCCAATTATTCTTAATTATCTCTTCTGTTCTCACATTAGATTCTGATTTCCCTGCAGACTGCAGTAATCAGGGAGGTTTTCCAACATTTCACAAGGTTTAATGTTCCTCTTCTCCTAGCAAGTAGAACAATATTCTTTTCTTTTCTACAGAATTACTGATATCCAGGGTTAAAAGAATCTAGGGAAACTGCTCTAAGGTGACTAATCTAAAACATCATCAATAAGTTGGATTTAAATATACAGAGAGAAAAAATTCATACAAAATTTGAGTAAAATTTTCATATCCTAGCCCTAAAAGAGTTTTAAAAATATACTGATTGTTGATCTTAATGAAACAAATTAGGTACCAAGGTATGGAGAGATATTAATCCAATAAAATATTTTATAATTAGGTTCTTATTTCCTTTCACTATTCTCCCCTCCCTTTTTTTTTCTGGGTACAGAAGGGACTATTTTTCTGTACATAAGGTGAAGAATAATTTGTCTCTAATAGACACTAGCAGCCTTTCCTTATGTTGCTCTCTGGGGGTAGCCAGCGGACAACTGGTAAGAGTGAGAATTCCAAGGACCTCTTCATTCCTCTTGCTATTTGTCACCTTCCTTCATCTCTGATGGGTTTCTTCACATTTCCTCCTCAATTTTAACAGAATTTAATTAAAACATGATAATTGAGTAATTTATTTAAAAATGCTTCAGGGAAATTTTCTCCTAAAGATCTCAAAGCATCCTCTCTCTTTGTTCCTTCCAAAACTCTGTGGGGTATGTGGGGGAGTCCTGATAGGAATAATCTCTACTTTGCTAACTCCTCAGGAACTGTTTGATTCTAATTGTAGAATGATCTCATATGGAGGTCTGCACTTGTTTCTTGAGAGAGGTAAAGGTACAGTGGAAGGATAATAACCTTAAAAAGATAAATCTTTTCCTTCAAATTGTGAAATCACTAGAAATGGAAAGCTGTCAAATAGAGGTTTCTTTTCTTTTTTTTTTTTTCTACATGTAAATTTGTAAGCAGTATATCTATGTGTTCAGGGCCAGAAATTCAGCTTCATCATGTGCTGCATTCAAGCATCATGTACTTAATTGGAAGAACGATCTAAGTACCATTTGAAGGGATGGATGAAGATCACTCGTTAAGGACATACCTTTGCTTGGAGGACAATCCATGACGTCTTACGAGCAGGTCCACTGAGGTGGAGTGAGAAGTGGGTGCAGTCAGTGCCCAGCCATCTCTACGATGGCACAAAGGACACTGGCCGGGGGGGGGGGGTGTTCAGTGGCTACTGGGAGATAACCTCTTGGTTTTATTTTAATGTGTCTTTCAATAATTTACTGGTAGCAATTTCAAGGCAATGCTATCTTGGACTGAAGTTATTTCCAAGGTGCGTTGAGATTATTGATTATCAGAGCCAGCCCCCTACATCTGTCACCTTTTACATTTTTCATTTTTGAACTTCAACCAAGCACTTATTATCAGGGGGAACATCATAATAAATAACCTGCTAGAGTTTCTCTTTCCCACTGGAACCATGCATGTCAGGGAAATCTTAGAGAGAGAGGAAAACAACGGGAACCATGCACATCAGGGAAATCTTAGAGAGAGAGGACAATTTTGCTACTGTGTGTGCTGTCTCTGTAGCTAGTTTTCAGCTTGTTTCTGCATGACAAGTAAGTGTTCCAAAAACTGCTAGATTAAGGGTGGAGAGCAAAAGAATAGTGAGACAAGGGTCCAATCTTTGATTGGAGTTCAATGCAGAGTACAGAAATCCCATGCTGGTCCCCTTCTTTGAGAAATCAATCATCTGTTCCCCCGTCCCCAACCCACCCAACTTACACTCCAGAGGCTTCTCTCTAATGGTCTATGAAAGCATGGTCTCCATACAGGTTAGAGAAGTTGTATTACTTGACCTTCCTACAGCCCTGGTAACAACATCATCAACATCACCACAAACATTCTCACAAGGTTGTTTCTTGCCTTTATTAATTGAAATAATTTTCTTGTATTAATCTAATGACAAAATTATATTTGGGCAAGACACTAATTAAAGAGTAAGACTAATCAGGCACACAATTATTTACTTCTATCCTCAGAGACTTTACCCAATATTCATATGACTTCTTTAAATCTTACTTAGAGATTATTGAATAAACTGAAGTTCATGTTACTACCTTGTCTCTTAGGACCATGGAACTTGTCACCATCAGATTGTCTTCCAGCTGTCTTTTGTTGAAACACTGTAAAAAAAAAAAAAAATAGCACATAATATTTACTGTACACAAGCATGAAAAAGAACAGACTGTGGAAGTCTCCAGGAAGCTAGAATGTGATACCTCATTTTCCTTAGTAGCAATTCTTGAATTGTATTATTTTTGAGTAGGAGGATTATTAAATTTACAATTTTCTCATTTGCACAGCTTATCAGTCATTTTGAAAAGCATTTTCTTTAGGCAGAAGAGTGTAATGCTGATGGAACACCTCATTAAACTATTTAAATCAAGATATGATTCCATTCTGATATCAGGTAAAGCTAAAAGGTGCATTTTGT
The DNA here is from genome assembly GCF_964656455.1 of Halichoerus grypus. Classification (NCBI taxonomy): domain Eukaryota; kingdom Metazoa; phylum Chordata; class Mammalia; order Carnivora; family Phocidae; genus Halichoerus; species Halichoerus grypus. Next base: position 22,986 of record NW_027555117.1, on the reverse strand, counting down.
TAAAAGTGATAAATGTTAAAATCACATGAAAAATTCCATTTGCACAGAAATTACTCATGCTGACTTTCTGGTGATAAGCAAGGGTAATGATGGTTTCTTCTTAAACAGATGAAAAGACTGCTGTATTTCACAGATGTAATAATAAAAAAGATACTTTATTCTTGCATCATCTAGCTAGACCTCAGACCTATTAAAGCAGCTTATTCGAATTACTTCATTATCTGAAAAGTGCTTTGTTCTCATTTATTATTTCTCGCACGAAATTCTGTGAGACAAATCAGCATTACTCACCCCATTTTGCTGATGAAAGATAAAATTGATTGTTTAATATTTATTGAGCACCCCACAAAGTTCCGTATAGCTTCTGGCATTTGTTAATGAAAAAGCTTATACCCTTTACAACTTGACTTTAGAAATTGAACATCCCAGAGTTCATGCTATTTATTTTTTATGGGTAGTCTGCATCACAGGGTTTGGAAACAGCTAGAGGCCTTGGAGATTGAGTCCAACCTCATATGTGTAAAGATGAGGGAGGTGGAAGTTTTAATAACTTATAAAAGGGCTGAGTAATTTCGCAATGATCCCAGAACTGTTGTTAGTAGAGATGTGATTTAGAGCCTCAAGCCTTTGACTTCGACCTATTGCCTGGTTCTCCACAGCACTGCTACCTCTTCTCTTCCATAACTATTTCTTTTGAAAGATAAAGAAGGAGATAGAGGGAGGGGATTCATAAGAACCCTTGAGCACTGCCAGCATGCTTGGGTCTCTTGATTCTCTTAGCAGCTCACCAGACTTTCCTGGGACAGTGGAGCTGAGGCATGTGGGAGGGAGCGAGCAGTGCAGCTGGATGGTGCTTGACCACTCTGATGGGAAGATGCAGCCCAGCGGTTGTCTTATATTCTCTGTCTTTAGTTTTAATATTCTTTAGACCAATCTATTATCAAGGCCACACCTGTGTTTAATCTGGATGACATTTTTTTGAATTTAAAAAAATTGCCCCAAATCCTATCACATCAAAAATGATTTATTAAGCATATTTAGTTTGTCAAGACAAAGAGTAGTCTGCCCTACTGTCTTCTTTCAAACAGGAAAAGCAAATATATTTTCAAAGTATGATGTATTTAAGAAGAGTTATACTCATGAAATACCATCATTTCTGGTTGAAAATCAATTTTCTGCTTCACGTTAGTATTTGGAAAACATGCTAAATATAACTTAATGGCAAGTTCTGGGCTTGTGGTTTGTATTCTTCCTTAAATAAAATATAATGATGGATATATGGTGTGTGAGTATATTTTAGGATATTAGAAAAATTTTTACAAGTGGTGCTTGATTTTTTTTTTTCATTGGCCAGTTCTAAAAAGTCTTGAAAATATGAAACAGTCTTGAAATTTTAATAACAGGGGGAGTCTTTGCGTGCTTTTTCTGTTTTTGCCAATATTGTTAAGATGATAACTGAAAATGTCTAAGACAAAAAAGGCTGTAGTCTGGCATCATTAATATGGAAAATAATCTGAATCCAAAGATAAATCTGGACAACAAATTCTCCAAATAAAGAGTACATCGATCGATCAGTTTTAATAATTCTGCTGCATTTTGAAGCTACAGAGTACTTGGTATTAGTTTTTCCAGATTTTTGGCATTAATTTTTTAAAAATCATTTTACATCCTGTATGTGGTTCTGCTGACAACAAATGCCCAGGGTGCGTGAAATGCAGTAAATGCGACACAAGTCAACACTCTCTTTCGGTTTCTAGCCTTAGAATTATAAAGAGTGTTGTTTATTTCTTGTTGAGATTTCACCAGGGTTTCCAGCTGGAAGAGCCTGGGATCTGAAGGAAGATTGGGAGGGAAGTTGGATGTCTGAGAAGGATGGTTATCAAAGTGCTGATAACAGAACTTTTTAAAAGCAGGGTGTGCATCCTGTCACACCCCGCAGTACAAAGGCCCTTTCTCCCTGGATAATCTCTCTTGAAATTCCCTCTTAACTCACCTCCAGCTGCACCCATTTCCATTGGTCCCCTCCTTCCACCTACACACAAGCCTCATTTCCTTACAAAGACGCAATTAGCACATTACCAAACACACTGTTTTCTTGATGCTATGGAAGTTAGGAGGTATTTTTGAATGTGAGGTAGTCTTGGAAAAAGACCTATATTAACTTGTCTCCTGAAGAAAGCGCTAGTCCATCAAAATGATCACTGACTCAAACATGCATAACAAGCTAACTCTGTTAGCCTTAGGAAAAGGATAGGTAGATATAAAATTCCAGAATTCGTTAATCTTTCTTTTTTACGGTTAATATTAGCTGAAACATTTTAAATTTACCAGTAAAACCTTTGTTCTAAAAAGCTTTATACGCTTTCTAGTTACCATGCTCACTGACACAAACCTTTATAAGAGGTAAATGTAAAATCCATGATATCCTGAGAATTGAACATTGGGTTATGGGTCACTCAGCTTTATATATGAAACTACATACTTTTGTACAAGATTTGTGGTGAATAAGATGAGAGTCTGTTTTAAACATACAGAAATTGGAAAAATAACAACCCACCTATATGCCAGAATGCTAACTAACTTGGCACCGGGGAAGGGGTATAGTTTCGTCTTAATGTTAACAACATATGTGACATGGGAAAATGGCTTTCCCCTCCTGGCACTTTATTTTCTTGCTGATAAAGGTGGAGCTCAGATGAGATGATCTCTGATGTCTCACTCAACTCTGACATTCTAAGATGCTACCAATTCTTATTTCCCAAGTCACTCCAGGCCCAAGTGTCTGGATAAATTCTTAAGTATGAATTTAAATAGGGGGCTCCGTTTTGAGGAAGAGATTATTTGTACTGAGGGCTTAGACTAATAGAAAAACTAGAAAGTTAAACCACAGACCAAGGTTAATTTTTTAGAAAATATGGAGGTGATCCTGTCCCTATGTGCTTGAATTCTTGCAGGATACTATTTTTTTTAAATCACATTTTACTGCATCAATGTTCAAAAAATGTCATTAAGGCAATTATGACATGCATCAACATTGATGACTCTGCCTCAGTGAAATCTTATTTTTCTCTTCCTACCTAAAATTGGAATTTGAGAAGAAAGGAAAATGAATACATTATTAGTAGTTGTCACCACCTTTAAACATTAAAAAAAGCCCATAGAGAAAGAAAAACAATTTTTGAAGTTCAAAATAATCTCAAACAATGCAAATGTCCCAAATACCATCCCCATTTATCTTAAATATTGGCGGAACAACTTCTATAAAATTTTCTCTAGAATAGAAATGACACTAAATGGAAAAAAAATTAGCATAGTATTAAATATTCAAAACATTAAGCAAAGCAGAACTATCAGAAGAACAGAGGAGGAGGAGAAGGTGAAATATAACGAATTCACTGGTACTATTTGTCTTTCCAGGTTGCTTTTGCAAGAACATTCTTCATGTCAACTTCATTTATGGCCTATTTCAAGCAAAGGGACCCTACCAAAGCCACCCTATCCTTAAAACATCTGACAAAAGTTATTTGGAATTTCTTTGTAAGCGGCTAAGGTAATGGAAAGTCTGTGCAATAACCAAATGCATTCATAAAGATGTGGCTTATAAACAGCAAACCCCTTGATGATCCATGCCCATTAGAAGTGCAACATAAAATGTTTAGAGCTATCACTGAAGATTATTCTCGAAACTAGAGATTTGATATAAAAAAGTGACGGATTTGTATTATGCTCTGGGTTCTCAGAATGATATTGTACAGGTAGCAGCAGTGTGTTTATTATTTACTCAATAAGCTTTCATTACGTTGCTAACTGTGTAACCAACTACAGTGTTAGGCAAAGGTAAATAAAACCCAGTCATAGTTTCCACAATGTCCTCCATTTTCATGTATTCATTTAAGCAAAGGTCAAATGTGTCCTTAGCGCCTACTGATGAGAGAGGATAGAGATGAGAAACAATCAGGGAAGACAAAGGTAGTAATTTGACCCCTGTAGCCTTACTCTTCCTACCTTGTTCACCCCAATTTGCACCCTGTGAAAGGTAATCACAAAAAGGTGGAATGAGGCAAAAGCAAACAAACAACAAAAAACCCCACAAAACCCAAAACGCTGTAAACAACCCCTTTGTCTAAGCAGCAAAAACAGGTTAAGAGAATATTCTAATCCTATAAGTAGTCACACTGTCTAAACAAACCGAAGCTCAGAGGAGAGAGGTAGCTTCCTTGCAAATTGACCAAGACAGATTGAGCACTCCTACTGGCTTAAAACCACCATTGCATTCTGTTAGCGATAGTTACAAGTTATTAATTTGAACCAATTTATCAAACATAGGTCACCACATTTGAATAGGCACATTAGGGTTGGCATGGCCATGCACAGTGACATCAGCTACATCCTGTGAAGGCTGTCCAACTGAAGGTAGTTTACTGCCTGGGAGATACATGGAATCAGGAGTTATGATACTCTCTTCTTAAAGGAGAATACTTCTGAGATTGGTAGGGAAGGAAAGTTGGAAATCACATAACTACCAGAAGGAAAATGGCATAAACATTCTAATTCAAAGGCCATATCAATTTTCTCCTAAGGAGAAAGCATGAATTTTCTCTCCAGTTTGTAATGGAAACTTTAAGTCTAATAGACATGTTCCCACAAAAATCTTCTCCCCAAACAGGAAATCTTATTATAATTTTTTTTCTCTTTCTAAGGAACTTAATTTTTACTAGAGTAGAATACAAACTGTTTTTATTTGCATATTTTCTCCTTTGATGCAAATAAGAATATTTCTATTCTAGAAATGTTTCTTATCCAGGAAGTTGAGACATTCCAAAAGACAGAGAGCAGTTGGTTTGTGGAATTCTGTGTAATTAGATCCTGAGGCCACGGCAACGAGTTTATTAGCAAAATCTCCAATCCACCACTGGGCAGGCAGGTCCTCCTTCCTCTTGTTACCAGGCAGGTAACGTGTATTGAACACCTATGGCTTGCATAGCACTGGACTGGGGGTTCGTCTCCTTCCATATAATTTCATTCAGGTTCATTGCCTGATTTTTCTTTTTGACCATTTGTATTCAATAATGATAATAAGTGAAGACATTACTCTAGTAACATCCCTAGTAATTTTCCTTTTGTTTGAAAGAGAAGTGGTTTGGGTTGTTGAGAAGCCACTGTAATACTCTGGAAAGTATGATGAGTTCATCTTTTGGTTCATCCTTGGTGATTACCAAAAACAACCTCTCTGGCTTCTCTTTTTATCCCTCTATCAGGAAATATTGCTATCTTAAGAGGTAACCAATAGGACCTGGTCACACTCACTTTGAGCAGGCATTAAATACTAATTCTGCTATTAAGACTCAAACTACAGAAATGCAGATTGAAGACTCAAAAAGGACAGGGCTGTCCCACTTGTTCTGTGTAGGGTTCATTATTGATAGTTCATAAATAACTTGGAAAAGTCATGCAAGATGAGATACTGGCATTTGAAACCCAAGTAAGAAGCCAAAGGCACACCAGCTGAAAAGATCTAGCATGTCCTGTCTCACCTCTGTGTCTACAGAATACCCTCCAGCATGGTGGTTACCATTTTTGCATCCTGCTCTGTTGTGCCAGCTACGGTACCTAGGTCATTTTAATTCCCATAAAAACTCTATGCAGGAGGTTTTATCTTTTTTTTTTTTTTTTAAACAAATGAAGCAAGGTTATATCACTTGCACAACTTTTAAGTGGCTAAGTCATGATTCAAATTCAGTTTTATCCAGCTTTCCAATCTTGCATGAATTTCATGCTGGTCCCTCTGAGGAGGGTCCTCTCAGTGTGCCAAGCCCACAGGACATCTTGTTTTTCTCCAACTGCTACATATTTAGAGGAAAAAAGATGTACACACTAAAAGTACTGGTGAAAAATAATGTGAATTTAGGAAATCTAATGTGAGAAAAAAGACAACTCATGTGGATAGCTATTTGATCCATCTATGATTTCATGTTCAAGTGACCATTCTCTGAAGTACTCTATTCAGATGTTTACTTTGTCTTAACAATGGAAACAACCCATGTCATGGGTTCTCAACCTTGGCACTGTTGACAATTTGAAGTGGGTAATTCTTTGTGATGGGGCCTTTCCTGTGCCTTGTAGGAAGGATTAGTGGCATGCCTGGCCTCTACGAACTAGATGCCATTAGTACTGTCCTAGTGGTGATAACTGAAAATGTCCCTAAACATCGCCAAATGTTTCCAGGGAGGCAAATCGCCACCAGTTAAGAACTACTATTCTAGGCCAATTAAACTTCTTACGAAAGAGATATTTAACAGACTCTATAAGCATCAAAAGTTAAGGGGAAAAAGACCAGAAATTTACTCTGCTGCTGAATGAAAATTTAAGTGCTTGATGATATTTGCATTTATTGTCCCATGTAATATAAATGTCAATTTGCACCACAGTTGATTACTCTTTCTCCCTTCACTAACATGAAGGAATTGAATTTCTGGAAGATGAGACTGGAAAAGTTCTTCATTATTATGCCAGCACTCTAACAGATGGTCAGCAAAGCCCTTCGTAGGTGTCATTCAATGTTGCTGTGATGTGTTGCTGTGAGGACAGAAAACCAATCAAAACACCTGGGTCACACAGGCAGGCTGGATTCCCTCTAAAGGACGCTTCGAGCACATGTCTAAACAACTGTTCCTTTGCCGAGCTATACCAGCGCCCTATCAAGGAAAGGGGAGAGGTGGAGAATCACAGGGGGGATACAGGGACATTGGGCTTACAAATAGAATGATAAATATGTCCCTCTGTCCTGAGAGCATCTGGGATATACATACTAAGTCTGGAAGCTAAATGGCTTGGACAAGGTCACCCAGCCAGAGAGTAGGATCCAAGCACTTGACCTAAGGCCTACTCTAATCCACTTGACCACATTTCTTCACTAATGAGGACAGAGACCATTCCGTTCTCTCACATATACAATGATACGGATTAATTTTCCTAAGAGATTCTACAAGGTCTTTTTTTTTTTCTGTTTGCATTTCAATTACATTGTATGTGATCAATTTCAAGTACAAATGAATTGCAAGTGGAAAATTTCTGAGAACAACTGAGTTGTACTTGACATTTTGGGGTCCCAGTAGCAGAGTAGCTCTCAAAAAGGTCATACACAACTTTGTTGCTCTGCAAAATGCCAAGGGCAACTCAGCAGCAATTGAAAATTGAAAGGGAAATTACAGTCTACCCCAAACCAGTAACATAGACTCTGAAGAAGGATCTTGGTTCTATTAATTATATGAGGGGAAAATGGGAAATTGCCCATTGATGCTGAAGAATTTTCCCCAATAGGCAGTCATCTCTTGTCATGATTTATGCATATAGTTTTACTACCAATCTATGTACACTATGCAAAGTGTTCATTTTCTTTCCTTGATTAGTCTTAAATCAAGAATTCTGTCATTAAGGAGGACTATAAATCCATATTAATTCCTCCATACTCTTGAAACTTAATGAACCTGATCCTCTGCCATATTATAGGGGAAAAAAGGTGGAGAGAACGCAACATCTGAAAGCACACAGACTTCAAAAACTTTTCATTTAAGAAAAATAAATTATTCTTTTGTTGTTCACCAAAATTAGGTTTAGTATGACAGGAATGGAATAAAAAATCAGAAAAATATCTCTTAATAAAAAACCATGGGTTTAGTTTTGCATTAATAAGTTACATTTCTAGGCGTGATAGTCGAAATAGAGCCTCTATTATGTTATGCTGTGTGAAAGGGATTAGAATGCTTAGCTGTATGTCAGTATCCTGGAACTTTGTCCCATTTTGTATGACCTCTCCTTTTCACATTAGTTGTACTTCAAACGTAGGATGGTTTAACTGTCAAGACAAATACCATATGATTTCACTCATATGTGGAATCTAAAAAATAAAATAAATGAATAAACAAACAAAAAGAATCAGACCTGTAAATACAGAGAACAAACTGATGGTTGCCAGAGGGGAGGGTGTGTGTTTTGGGGGGTAGGGGTGTAAAATGGGTGAAGGGGAGTGGGAGGTACAGGTTTCCATTTATGGAATGAATAAGTCATGGAGAGAAAAGGTGCAGGATAGGGAATATGGTCAATGGTGCTGTAATAGCACTGTGTGGTGACAGATGGGAGCTACACTTGTGGTGAGCACAGCATATTGTATAAAGAAGCTGAATCACTGTGCTGTACACCTGAAACTAATGTGACATTGTGTGTCAACTATACTCAAATAAAAAAATTAAAAAAAACCCATAAGATGGTTTAAAACAAGAGAAATTTAGGAACTAGTAGATTGATATATTATTCTGACCATCCTCCAGAGTGTTAATAAAGTATCCTAATGAACCACATCAATGTGGTTTTTGTCACTTTTATCATCTTTTCATCTTCCTATTCATTCAATTAATATTCCTCAAATATTCATAGTTTCTACTATGAATTCAGCACCAAGCTTGGTACCAAAAGATACAATGACGGGCAAAACCAGAAAAGGACAGATCTTATGGGTCTGAGGAGGAAATAAATATTAACAAATAATCCAGAAATAAATATATCAGTAAAGGAAATTTGTGGAGAGAACCAGACTGTTGTAGGTCCAAATCCTACATCTTCCTGTTCTAATTGAATTAGAAAGATTTCTTATAAATGCTGAAGGGTGTCAAACTTGCGATAAGTAGGGGAGATAAATAGCTTTTAAAAATTTCTTAGAGGGCGCCTGGGTGGCTCAGATGGTTAAGCGTCTGCCTTTGGCTGAGGTCATTATCCCAGGGTCCTGGGATCGAGCCCTGCATCAGACTCCCTGCTCAGTGGGGAGTCTGCTTCTCCCTCTCCCTCTGCCTGCCACTCCCCCTGCTTGTGCTCTCTCTCTCTGTCAAATAAATAAATAAATAAAATCCAAAAAAAAAACAAATAGAGAACAAGAAAGAGCTCATGGAAAATAAGAATATGACAGCCCATAGAAGGATGAGAAGATAAAATGCAAAAAATAGAACACCGCAACATAGGAGTCTCTATTTGTGGTCCTGAGAACTCCCCAAGGACTGGGATACAGAGGACGAAGTACCACTTCAGAAATTTCTCAAATACAACTAAATTCTTGTGTTGAGCTGTTTCTCTCTTCTCTCTTTAAAAAATACTTATTGGGAGGCAGTATCCTTGTCTAAGAGCTAGTAACATCCTAGATGTCACTATGCTAGACAATCTAAGAATTTCTAATTACAGCTAATCCCTGCCTTAATAATCTAGATAATTGTTCCAGTTGACATTTTATTTTAGCTGACACATTTATTAATTTGTTATTATTTTCTAATTTTTAATAGTTTCTTGAACATTATCAGCAGAACACTGATGAGCAAATATATTGTACACTGGAAATTATATATACTCGCTAAATTTTCTTATACAAATTTCTCAAAACATAATGCTTAAGCAATAGAATGGTTTCTTTTGAACATATTAAGCACAGATGAGTAAATGTGCTTCTTTTGGGCAGGTTCGTGGTATACATTTAAATGTTCTGTTTGAGTACTTGGTTTAAATTGTTTGAATGTATAATTGATTGCTTCTCAGTTTAGTTATCCCCCAAACAATTTTGTTCAAAAAATCTCTAAAAAAGTGTCACATTGTACTCTGGATATTTATTTGCATATCTATCACCTAGGAATTCCTCAAGGATGAAGAAATTGTTTTATCCCATTTTCTCAGTCCCTAGGATGGTATTTTAGCCCCAAAATGCATGCAATGCACTGATAAATAAAAGTCCATCTCTCAGACACAATGGACTTGTGGACTACATCAAACCAGACAGAGTATACAAGAGTGCCAGAAAATAATAGTAGTGTAAATATACTCTGCTGGGGCTATAGATATAAAAAAAGCTCCGGGATCTGTTAGTTTTTTTATTCAGATTCAACTGAGTAGAAAATGAGAAAGAAGAATTGAAGTGTAAAATGAAGTAGAAATTCTATGACAGATGAAGTGAATCTTAATTGTTGGGGTGAAGTACAATTATCAGAGTAATTGTGGTTGTATATCTGAGATTCTAGTTTTCACAACTTTTTAGGTTTTTAAAGTTATTTTACGTAGAATTAGGAGCAAAAAGTAAAGTTGGGGCAAAAGTAAAGTATTTACCTCTTATCTTGTGTTGCAAATTATTCATAGGAGTTGAACTTCCCTCTTAGAGAATTATAGAAAAAGTTTCAAATAGAATTTCTCCACACAAGCTGTGGTTTCATGTTCTTGGATAATTTGTCAAAATTCTCCTTCTTTAATGAAGAATTAGAAACCAGAACCCTACCCATTGTTCTTATTTTCTTTATTCATTATGTTTCTAAATTTAAAAAGGGGCCAATACAACTCACCTATGACTTGGATTTTTCATCTTTGGGGTTTTTGACCCCACTAAAAAGAGGACAATTCCTCCCACCCCCAAAACACTCGCACACACACACACAACAAAAAGCATTACCTTGAGCTATGTAAGGTGTGGTTTCCTCTTTTGGAGGGATATTTGTGGGTCGAGGTGTAGGGGCAGGAGGTCTGTTTATAATAAAAGACCGACTCCCCAATTTTTTCTTTGTACTCATATTGGCCAGTATCACGTCATAGTCACTGTCTTCAGTCTCAACAAGCGTGTACGGGTCTTCCTCCTTCTCCTGCTCCTTTTCATCTTCTTTCTTTTCTTCTTCTTTGGGTTCACCTCCTGTTTCTTGTCTTGCTCCGAGATCACACCAATTTTGACTTCTTTCCGTCTGGCCTTCCACCATTTTCCCTGCTTATGAAATATTTAGATGGTGGTTACTCTTCTATTTTATGCAATATTGTTGATGTCCATCTGTCACTTCCTTGAAACTCTCCCCAAATAATTTATATATACTCTCATAAATTTCAAAATGAAAAGTACACTATATAATTTACTAACGTATTCTCCTGCAGTTTGTAATTGTTAACTTTGTTTAAAGAAAAAGTTTGGGGGCACCTGGGTGGCTCAGATGGCTAAGCGTCTGCCTTCGGTTCCGGTCATGGTCCCAGGGTCCTGGGATCGAGCCCCACATCGGGCTCCCTGCTGAGCGGGGAGCCTGCTTCCCCCTCCCCCTCTGCCTGCCGCTCCCCCTGCTTGTACTCTCTCTCTCTCTGTCAAATAAAAAATAAAAAATCTTAAAAAAAAACAATAACGGTTGGTTTGGGCTCCTGGCTGACTTAGCCAGTAGAGCATGCAACTCTTCATCTCAGGGCTGTAAATTTGAGCCCCACTTTGGGAGTAGAGTTTACTTAAAAATATAATCTTAAAGAAAAAAAAAGGTTTGTTTAAAACATGGACTTCTTTGAAAACATATAAATAGGCATATAAGTATTTTCCAGATAATTTATAAGGGATTTAATATCAGAAAATCGAGTGATAAAACTAAGCCTCAAATCCCAAACGCTTTGGAAAACTTGTTTTTCAAGCAGAATATGCTAAGATTTTTTTTTTTTTCACTTGAAGTTATTTCACCTTTCATTGGGCCTGCACTGGGTGTTCCGCCTAACATTCAATTTACCTGCAAATGACAGGGGGACTAGCCAAACATGCCATCACTTGGCTTCTTACAGGAAGTCTCACTGTGGCTTAACAAACTGAGGTTCCAAAATGCAACTCTTGATGTCTGTAAGACAGCGTGAACCTCATTCTTAGATAAAGAACACTGAAAGTAGGGTTTGTGACAAGGTGGCATGGATAATCAATGACTTGAAGATTAATTCATATGAAAAGAGTAATCTTTCATGGTTTTAATAGCCAGTAAAATCTTTACATATTTTTTAAAGAATGTATTAAAATATTTTGTAGCAGTTATTTAGAAGACAAAGGTATCGCATATTTTGGTTAATAAATAAGTTGGAAAACATTTTGATGGCTCCCTGCCACACCAATGAGAATTTTATTAAAAATTAGACTTTTGGGGCACCTGAGTGGCAGAGTCAGTTAAGCATCTGACTCTTGTTTTCGGCTCAGGTCATGATCTCAGGGTCTTGGGATCGAGCCCCCTGTCAGGCTCCTCACTCAGCATGGAGTCTGCTTGAGACCCTCTTTCCGTCTCCTTCTGCCCCTCCCCACCCGTTCTCTCTTTCTCTAAAATAAATAAATAAAATCTTTAAAAAATTAGACTTTTGACAGATGTTTTGCTTAAAGCATTAATGAAAACAATAAAATGGAAAGAATTTCAGTTACTGACTGAAAAATCATTACTTTTGTGGGTTGTTCTGAGAGATTCATGCACGTGACTTAAGGGAGAACTATTCTGCTTCCTCTTCAGTGACAATCTGACCAAAAAAATTTAGGTTATTTATGGATATTTTAGTGGAAAAATGTAGAAGCTAAGGAGAAAGACAAGTTGTAGAGCAGAATAAAATATATATTATCTTAAGTAGTTCAGCCATTGTTCTGGGTAGGCTCATGAGGACTCCCCCAAAGGAGTCTTAAATCTGATTGTTTCAGTTAGTTTAAGCCAAGAAGTACTAATGACTGCACGCCTAGCACTAACTTCCAAATCAGCATGACTTGCCTTTCTCCCTATGAATAATATGGTACTGAGATTTTGACTTCATGACTTCTGTTTCACTGACAGCATAACAGGTGAAACCAGATTAAGTGTGTGGGAAACATTTTTACAGTGTTTCATTTTTAGCGGAATGTGTCAACTATCTTACTTTTATCAACCCATTTCCTGAGCTGCTAACTCCCTTTGTTTCTCCACCCACCTTCCTTCCCAACTCTTTCTAAAGTTGGGCTTGCACCAGAAATAACACATTTTACTTTTTTATTTCTCAATGTATCAGATTCCACTTTTCATGTCAGAGTGGGGCTTGAGCATTCTTAATTTAAACTGTACATTAGTAAATAAAGTTGAAAATAAATCACTCCTATCATTCTAATTTTTGAAAAAAAAATTAGAGGAAGAGTGTGTAACAAAGAGAAGACTCTTCAAAGCTGAGGAAGCCTGTTTATAGAAGTATTTGATACATTCTAATTACAGGCTCTGTGGTCTTGGGTCTGAGTCAAAGAGGGATCATAGTGATTGTTGCCTTGCATGTGTGTTGTGAAGATAAAAAGGGACAATGTGTTCTTTATAAACCAAAAAGTGTTCTATAGTGTTTTGTATTCTTGTTTTCTCCAGTGAATATGCCCATAAATCCATCATGGGGAATCTGATGCTCAGGACATGAGGAGGGGGCCTCACTTTTTTGATAATTTGAGGGCATACGAAACTAGTCTTAGAAGACAATTCTGAAGGTATCACTAGCTAAATTCAAAGAACCCATACCAAATCTCCGGCAAAAAAAAAAAAGAAGTGGTAGCTTCTAGTCTTACTTTTTACTAAGACCTTAATCAAAGAATTTTAAGAAAAAATATTGACATTTTATTTTCCATTTACAATATTTCCAATATTAGCCCTATGAAAGATGAGATCAAAAGTAACACTGCATAGAAAGTGTAAAAGTACAGTTCTAAAATAAAAAGTGGGGATTTTTTGTTTTATCTTGCTTTTTCTATTTGGTACTTCTCAGAAGATATATTAGCCAATGTATACTTCTGGTTTTAGATATCTGGTAAATAGTCTCTATAGAGTAGTTTTAGACCTCCTAACCAATATACTATGCATAAAAATTTACATTTGGGAAAATATTATTTATTATTAGTCCTTTTAAGAGATTTAGCCTGATAAAAGACAACTTTGCCTTCTTAACAATGTATTTTAATAATTATATGAAATTATTCACATCTGTAGAAAGTGAGAAAATATACCAGAATTTTATTGTCAGTGTGCTGCTTATCTATGTCTCTCTTCCCACCCCCAGTATTGATACACTTACTTCACTGATCTACCGCAACGGTCTATAAGAGCTTGGCTCATAGTAGGTAATCAATAAATATTTGTTGAATGAGTGAAAGAATCAGAGGCGTGACCATGAGGTTTTCCATACTTTCCATTAAGGAGGACTCTTCATCTCTAAATACAGTGTATAACCTTAGTAAAGGTTTATGTTCATCAACTTGAACCTTTATAGAGACAGGCCCTTCAATGATGCAAATGCTAAATTTCATGGCTTCAAAATCCACCTTTTTTAAACAGTGTTTATATATATTTTGTAGCCCTCTAGGGCTCAACAGCTAAAAAGTATAATGACAAACGGAGTTTTAATAATAGATATTTCTTTCATCTTTCTTATTAAAACTTCATTGTAAGAACACTTTTTGAATTTGGAAAGTAGATATAAAATAGTGATCAATAAAGTGGGTGATAATTAGTGACTGTAGAGTGAACCTGGAGCTGGAAGTCTGTTAGGCTGTTGAACACTCCAGCCAGATAAGTCCAATACGGAAGCTCATCTTGATGGTACCTGCACCACCCCCTTCCCCCACGCCCCCTCCCCCACCATTACACAGGTCATTCTTGCGTTTGGGAAGAAATGTAATCATAGCCCTTTAACTGTTCTTCCACTTTAGCAATATATTGAGTGTTCTTAGACTTCGGTCTCAATGCAGTGTGTGATAAACTCTTTACCACTTGCTTCCCCTGCAGCTACCAGTGGAGTGAAAGTGCCCAAGGTCATTTTCAAATCTGTAAAACATTAGCCTTCTCCTTTTGCCAGACAACTAAGAGTACTTTTTAAAATACTTTCCCACATGATTCTTGAGGTGCATTTTATGTGAAGGACTACAGACTCCTTCCAAGTTTTATTGCTTTACTTACTTAAAGCTTTATAATGAGACTGTTCTAGAAGAAAGGGAGGGAGGGGAGGAGGAAGGGAAGGAGGGAGGAAAGAGGGTGAGGGGAGGAAGAGAAAAGGAAAGAAAGGAAGAGAGAGAGGGAGGGAGGGAAAGAGGCTGTGGGTGAATTAGTGGCAGGTATCTCTTGCTTGATTTCTGAGGCCTTAGTTAAGGAAGAGCAGGAAAGCTGCTCTTGGTTTTAAAAGCTGATCTTCCCTGTAACAAATCTGCCACTGCACTATATGCTATGGAAGCCTGTCAAACTTCTGTTGTTGTTTTAACCTTAAACTTACCCTGTAATGTGCAGTGCGGTGTTTCCAGTTGGGAGGCAGCAGCTACAGGTCGTGGCGGGGGGAGAGGGGGTCTGCAGCTCACGAGTTGCTCTGGTGAATTATGTTCTGGATTGTCTCCAGGAATGAACACATACAAGTCATCATCATACTCGTTCACAGAACTCCCACCGCCAACCTCTGCGAGGCTCTGCTCGGCCTCTGTGCCCAATGCATTCTCTTTTTCTTCCTTCTCCAGTTCATCGGCCTCAGCTCCTTCCGCACGCCGCCTGTATGAAGTCCGCCCGCTTGCGCGATGAAATGCTGGGTTCTGTGTGGCTGTTCATGATGAAGATGGTAGATTTCATTTAAACACACCATCTGGAGGCATTTCATATTTTCTAATTTCATACAGAAGTGGTAGTACTGCTAATAAAGCTTTTATGAGCTGATATGGTAGAAAGATGACAATCGCATAATTTTAGTGAATAGTCATTCTTGGGCTTTTAAAATATTTACCAAATGAACAGTGAAAGCTTCGTCATATCTTGCTACCTCACTATACGACACATACATACAATAACATTCTGGCTTTCTAGAGTTATTGTTTGAGCAGAGTTATGTATATGTTTGTATTACTGCACTTTTATTAGAAAACGGTATAACTGACCTAATCAGTAAAAAGTAAGTTGTGGAAAAGGTAAATACAAGGAAAAAAATAAACCTTAACTTGCTTGTAAATAATGCAGTGATTATCATTATTATCATAATAATGTGATCTTATTAATTATATTTTAATATATAATTATCAACCGATTATACCTTAATTCTTGAAAATATGTTAATATTTTTTGGTGGAGAAGGCATCCAAATCACCAATAGTAGGTAAATCTTTCTAAGACTCAGTTCTGTCACCTATAAAATATATCCTATGCTGAAGCTTAACCAAACAATCCAAATTCCCTCCATCTTAAGAATCATGATTACATCATTTGTTTTTATAGGGTACACAACAGATACCCTCTAACCACTCGGGAAGAATTGAAAAAAGATATTATAATGCAATAACTTTAAATCTTAAAATTTTTTGTTTAAATTTTCTTTATAAAAATTCTGCTTTAAATAAAGGATTCACAAAATTTTAAAACAAACTTGGAATCTCTAAATTGGAGGGACTATGTGAATTGTTGTCGTTGTCAGTGCAATAAACAAGCAGAAGATTGTTGTTTTAAAGTGTTGCTAAGCTGAGATTTGGCTAAAGAAGCCAATTGGCAGAGTATGGAGAAAAAGGACTTTTTTTCTTTTTAAACAACGCACAGTTACTTTGTAGAAACTTTTCAGTTATGGGAGAAAATTAGTGATGAGGAAAAATCGTGCCATGATGGTACTCCTATTTCTACATGGAATTTTATTTTTTATTGTTCTTTCCTTTCATGTGAGAAAGATGTAATTTCAGTACTAGAACTGCAGACCAAGATTCTTTAATTAACAGCCTAAGCAGAGCAGCCAACAGAAGGAGATCTCTTGCACAAATCTCATTCATCTTTCTTCCTCTAACTCCAAGCACTGAGCCTGAAATAAAGTAGTCTCTAGAAATGTTGATGGAGTCAATGATGTAGTCACTGAAAAGGAATTATGGCTCAGGCTAGCAAAGGAACTTCACTATTTCTGTCTGGGCAAATCGATCATCAACTTAGAACTACACTCATGCTATAGGAAATTACTTGTAGCTGCTTTATGTTTATGTATTCAGTGTTTACGTTTTATGCATGTACTTTCTGAGCCACAGAGTCTCCTTGGTCCTTGTCAAAAATGTCCAAACCTGGAATCCAGCCCTGGAGAGTTAGATGTAGTGGTCAGTGAGTTTTAGCAAGCTTCATAGCGATGGCGATACCAATGGAAATCTGTCAACTAAGGTGTGCTGTGCTTCACCCCCTATCTCATTAAGGAGCCTGAGGCCTGAGTCCAGTCACACAGAATTTCAAACACAAGACAATTCCAGGTCCTAATGATCTGTGGAAATGAGGTTGCTCTCTATAAATAATGGAAATAACATTTTTCTCTTTATAGGCAGTTCTTCTGAGGATTAAATCATAATAAATGGTCACTATCAGTTTTATTATTACTAAAAGCAAAAATAAAATGTACAACTTTAAAAATCAGTGCATTAATTCCTTAATATTTAGCATTATTTTGTATTATGCCATAACTTTTTAAGGTGTTTACTGATTTGCCAAATTATGCTAGATAGACATTGTATTTAATTGTATTTGATTTGCAGGTCAATTTGCCTACCACTTGAGAAACCAGTGGTCAATAATGGCTAGCTGAATATCAGCTGTGCAGTGTTAAAAGGGCAATGCCCTGCGGCCAGAGAATGCTTGCTATGTGAGATGTCACCGTGTGGTGAACAAACAAGAGAGTGGTCAGAGATGGGACCGAGAAGGTTACCTAGGGCTTTTTAGATGATGATGAGGATAAGTATGATGGGAAAGTATTGGGAAATTTGGAACAGAAAAATGACTAACTCCTTCAGGAGCATAGAGTATTAGGGATGGCAAATGTGGAAGCTGCTTACGCCAGGTTTCTTAATAGTAGTACTGCTGACATTTTGGACCGGATAATCCTGTGTCATGTGGGGTATGTCCTGTGCATCGTAAGATATTTAGCAGAATTTCTGGTGTTCACCCACTGAATGCTAGTTGTAAACCTCCCTTCTCAAGTCATGATAATAAAAAAGCTTCTGTTCATTGACAAGGATCCTCTGTTGTGAGTGGGAAATAGTCCCTCGCTGAGAACCACTGTGCTGTTGCAATAATCCAGGGAAAGCTGACGGCAGGATGGATTAGGATAAGTCATGGAAGAGTGAGGAACAGCTGAATGCTGGCTATGCTGTGAAGG
The DNA here is from genome assembly GCF_964656455.1 of Halichoerus grypus. NCBI lineage: Eukaryota > Metazoa > Chordata > Mammalia > Carnivora > Phocidae > Halichoerus > Halichoerus grypus. Next base: position 5,061 of record NW_027555117.1, on the reverse strand, counting down.
TAGAGTCAACAGTCCTGTCTGATTGTATTGGATATGGGGTGAGAGAGGAAGTAAAAAAGCCAACGGAGACTCCCAGGTTTTTGGATGGAATTAAACAAGGAAAGAATCTTCGCTTACTGAGACGGGAAAGTCAGCAGGTGGTGTAGGTTTGAAAGGGTCAGGCATTAGGGTTTTTGGATTTGGAAATGCTGAGTGGGAGGTGCCTATCAAGCATGTTGGTGAAGATGCTGAGCAAGCTATTGTATATCAGGGGAATCTGGAATAATGGGTAGAAGACTGAATTAGTCTTCAGACATTAGAATATAGAATTACATCCTATTATAGCCAGTAAGGACCTTAGAGAGAGTTGTAGTCCAAGCTTCTCATTGCCTAGCAGAGAAAACTAAGGTCTGAAAAGAATGTGACTTTGTTTTTTTAAAAAATGAAAAAACAGAGTTGTCAAATAGAATATTTGCATCAACCTGACTTGTGTATTCTCTCTGGGTAGGAAAGACTAACAACTGAAGAGAGAAGGAACACAAGCAGGGGGAGTGGGAGAGGGAGAAGATTTTATTTATTTATTTGACCGAGAGAGACACAGCGAGAGAAGGAACACAAGCAGGCGGAGTGGGAGAGGGAGAAGCAGGCTTCCCGCCGACCAGGGAGCCCAATGTGGGGCTTGATCACAGGACCCTGGGACCATGACCTGAGCTGAAGGTAGACACTTAACGACTGAGCCACCCAGGGGCCCCTTAATAGAAGTATTTAAACTAGCAAGATAATGTAGTAACATTTCTACCACATTATAAATTAAAAGTCATTCAGTTAATTAAATGCCTTTCCATGCTCTCTTATGCTCTCTTCAGTCTTATTCTACCAGTTATATGTACCTTAATACAGATGCTACATATATACATATATTCATAACATCCAGGAACACTTACTGGGAGAATATGTAAGTAGTGAGGTAATATCATCTTCATAGTCATTTTCTTGCTCATCATTTCTGCTAACTTCTGGGATCTGAAAAAAAATGAATGTAATTTTTAACAATATCCATTAATTTTAATACATCTGCATCTACATACACCAAATGGAAGTTAATACCTGTGGAAATAATTGTTTTAGTTTTTATTTAAATACTTTGATTATACTATGTATCTTGGCTATTATATTTGTGCCATCTACAAGTGTTCAATGACACAAAGTATTAAAAGTATAACTGTGGCAATAGAATGTTTATAATAGACAATAAATTAATTTAAAAATGAAACTTAGAGCAACTACTTTAAGATTCAAAACAATAGTCATGAAATTTAGGTGCAATAAGTAAGTCTTAAATAAAATTGAACAGGACTATTTCTCTTAAAAACCATGAGCTTTCAGGGGCACCTGGGTGGCTCAGTCAGTTAAGTGTCTGCCTTGGGCTCAGGTCATGATCCCAGGGTCCTGGGATCGAGTCCTACATCAGGTTGCCTGCTCAGTGGGGAGTCTGTTTCTCCCTCTGCTCTGTTCATGTTCTCTCTCTCAAATAAATAAATAAAATCTTAAAAAAAAAAAACAAAACCAAAAACAAAGCATGAGCTTTCCTTCATTTTAACATTTCTGTATCTTTAATCTGTTCAAAAGACATTCTTAATTACATCAAGTATTATAATACAGTGAGACAGTGGAATTGTAAAATGGCTTATTTTCCATCTTTAAAAAGAAAAAAGAAACAGAGTAAGGGGATTTATGTTTGTTTTTCTGAAGTCAGTTTCACTACACTCAGAAGGGAGAATTACTGAAAAAAGACAGAAATCTGTTATCTCTGAATTGCTAGTCTTTGTTTATAATCTCTGAAGGAGACATAGGGTCCACAGTAGTGGAACATATTTGTGCTCCTAGAGTAAGGAAAGTAATACCAGTGACAACTGTGAGAAAGCATCTAGAGAAAGAGATGGAGGTTCGTTGCATTAACATAGGTCACATTTTGTTACCACAAACTGTAAGTGATTATTCAAATGATTTATGCTTTTGTTTTTATTAAAGCTGAAATGATGAGTCCATTTGCTCTGCATTGGGAATGTCCCTTTAAAAATTAGAAGCATCCATACTGAAGCATTATTACATTTATAATAGCTTTGGTATGCAAAAGTATTTGACCTGCATATTGATTTCATCAATTTGGTTGGTCACTCACTTTGGCCAATGGGACCCCAGTGGAATTTATTCTTTCTTTCTTTCTTTTTCCTTCTTTCTTTTTCTTTCTTTCTTCTTTCTTTCTTTCTTTCTTTCTTTCTTTCTTTCTTTCTTTCTTTCTTTCTTTCTTTCTTTTTTTTTTTCTTTTTCTTTCTTTCTTTCTTTCTTTCTTTCTTTCTTTCTTTCTTTCTTTCTTTCTTTCTTTCTTTCTTCCCATCCCATCCCTTCCCTTCCCTTCCCTCCCCTACCTTCTCTCCCTTCCTTTTCTTTCCTTCCCTCCTTCCTTCCTTTTCTTTCTTTCCTTCCTTCCCTCCTTCCTTCTTTCCCTCCCTCCCTCCTTCTTTCTTCCTTCCTTCCTTCCTTAACTAATGCTACCCAGAGAAACAACATGGTTTTTGATTTCCAGTGGAATCTTGAAAATAAAATTCTCTTTAGTATTTTTTTACAGTGAGCCTGATTCAGAAGCCCATTTTATATTTAAGTCATATTTTCCCCTTGGTGGACTCAATCAAATGCTAATATGAAAAGCCATGTAACTTTACAAGGGAGATTGACATGTTGATTGATATTTGCATGCTTTGGTATTAAATGCATTGTTTAATACATTTAAGCCATTCTTTGTTTCCAATTACCCTGACCTCTTTATTTCATAAGATAGATCAAGAACCTATTAAAAAAAATCCATAATACTGTTAAAATCATATCATGGAAGTTTTTACTAGTTAGATAACAGGGATGGTTTTCAAAGGTTTCAGAAATTATGTGAAAATTTCCTATGTACTATTCACAAGCCTAGATATTATGAGCTCAAAATCAGTGTGAATTAATAAAGAGACTGTGGGCAAGTGTGTCAGTGTGTGGGGCTGTATGTGTGTTCACTGAGGTTACAATCTAATGGAATCATTTTTGTGTCATAACTTAAGCTATATGACATTTGTATTAATGAACAAACAAGCAAGCCCAAAAATGTATTGAAGGAAGAAGCTTTCCAAATTTAAAAAGTAGCTAAGTTCGACAGATTTGAGCAGGTTCATAAATATTATGTAAAACCGACATTTTGTATATCAGGCAATGCAGACACTAATTGTTTTCTCAGGAAAGAGAGGAAGGAAAACAATTAGTGTCTGCATTGCCTGATATTGGGGAGGGTACGTGCTATGGTGAGCACTGTGAATTGTGTAAGACTGTTGAATCACAGATCTGTACCTCTGAAACAAATAATACATTATATGTTAAAAAAAAAAAAAAGAAGATAGCAGGAAGGGAGAAATGAAGGGAGGGAAAATTGGAGGCGGAGACGAACCATGAGAGACGATGGACTCTGAGAAACAGACTGAGGGTTCTCGAGGGGAGGGGGGTGGGGGGATGGGTTAGCCCGGTGATGGGTATTTAAAGAGGGCACATACTGCATGGGGCACTGGGTGTTATGCACAATGAATCATGGAACACTACATCAAAAATTAATGATGTAATGTATGGTGATTAACATAACATAATAAAAACAAATAGGTTTCTTACTTGAGTTCCTTACACTTAAAATCAGATTTATCTTCAAAAATATGTTAGATTCGTGACATGAATAACTTGAATGAAATCAATGATGGCTTCAAAGACAAGTGTGATAGCCCTCTGACATACAATCACTTTGGTATTTGGCTGTGTGGTGCGGTGGGCAGAGAATGGATGGTGAAGTCAATCTAAGGACAAATCACAGCTCTATTATTTATTAGCTGCATGATATCAGGCAAGATACTTAACTCTAAATCTCATATTCTATCCTGCCAAATGTGAATAGTAATATGTATGCCATCAGTTTGCTGAGAGGGTTAAATTAGAATAATGTAAGCAAAGCACATATTACTTCTACCACATAGTAAGTGCTCAAAAATGTAGCCTGCACATGTTTCCTTCATGCTATAAAATATAGATCTGCATTTAATAAGCACAGTGATCACATCGATTTGATGGGAGAATCATCAATAATAAATCAATAATTATTGAACTTATTTCTTCTCAACTGTGTGCCTCTAGAAGTTCTGCTGATAGAAAAAGAACGGAAATATAAGTTTTCTATGTGATTGAAGTGTGGCATTGTGGTTTTGTTATTAGAAATACTTAGATAATTTGCAAGATAATAGAGATAAGAATGGAAAAAAGAGGTAATTCTTTTTTTTTTTTAAGATTTTATTTACTTATTTGACAGAGAGAGACACAGCGAGAGAGGGAACACAAGCAGGGGGAGTGGGAGAGGGAGAAGCAGGCTTCCCGCTGAGCAGGGAGCCCGATGCGGGGCTCGATCCCAGGACCCTGGGATCATGACCTGAGCCAAAGGCAGCCGCTTAACGACTGAGCCACCCAGGTGCCCCAAAAGAGGTAATTCTTTAATAAGTTCCTTTTTCTAAGGCTAGACTCTGACTTCATTCAATTGTTAAATATTTATGCAGGCCTAATATGTGCTAACTACTCTGTTAGCAATTAGGGAAAATAAGTTAAAAATAAAAGAAGAGACATAATTTCCATTCTCACAACTATCATTTTTTTATAGGGAGAGAAGACAAAATAATAAAATGATTAGAATACAATATTTTACTTCACTACACAAATCCAGTCCTTAGAGGTGAAATGGAGAATTAAGAAATAATCAGATAATCAGGGCAAAATTTTATTAATTTGCTTTTTTTGTGAGGAGATTGGATTAAAAAATTACCTTGATACTTGCCTTGAGTCCCAGTTCTCTAAATGAAAAATCCAGCTTAAATAATAAAATCTACTAGCTGAATATGCTCAATTTAATATTCCAGCCCACAGATAGTCCTTGCAGCACACAATGTTTAATGAAATTAAAATCATTCATTATCAAAGATAAACTAAAAAGAGAACTTCTTGTTGACTGAGGTTTAT
>NW_027555116.1:0-33015 GCF_964656455.1 Halichoerus grypus | reverse complement strand
TGAGGGTATGGATGAAGAAGAGAGTAGTGAGGGGCAGATGTGGTGTTTGCTTTTTTTTTTTAAAAAAGGGGATTGAGAGAATAAAGTGGTTTACTCTAAAGTAATGTGCCTTCACTAATAGATTTTAAAATCCTAGGCAACTGCATTATGTCAAATTGTAGAATTGTAATAATCAAATTCATAAATATGACAGGTTTCATCTTGATTTCTTCCCCTGGGATTCACAGATTAGTTCTCATATTTATTAGTCCTCCCTGGGGAGAATTTCTCATCAAATGTTCAGTCTTTTGGACTTTCAGGTTGCTTTTGCTTTTCAGTGGAAGAGAATCACAGAAAGGGGTCTGTATAGATGACTCTATCTAATCAATACCTCTTTAGTTTCAGACAGAATTTTATATGCATTTGGGCCATACTCATTATGCTGATATCCTTGGACTCACCAAATCCAGAACTGTATCTGGGGGTCCTTAGAAATACTGGACCTTTCCTTTCTCCCTGACTTCTACCCTTAGACCTCACAAACACACCAAAAGTTTATTGTGTTAACTTGTATCTCTGCTATAACAACATTGAAAATGTTACAATTTGCTATCTGATTCAGATACCTATGTTACAATTAGAGTCTCTTTGTTGTCAGTGATGACTTAAAAAAAAATCAGTGCTATAGGATTTCAGAAGCCACAACTAAAAGAAGACAGCAATATAGTGTTTTTATAACTCCTCTATCTTTTAAAAAAATGGGATGGGGGTGGAGAGGAGACACTATCATGCTCAATTTCATTCTTCTGTAATGTAATAATAGTTGATGTTCAAGAAAAAAAATGACCTCTAAATGTTCTACATCATTAAAGATTGAATTCTGCTTTATTTTCTATGGCTGCCTTGTTAAGAGAGCATTTGATACATTGTAATTTATACATTGGCCATATATACATCTGTTAACTCTTTTCAGAATACCATGTTAATTAGGACATCTGTAACCATACACAATTCCTTTACTGTTTCAAGAGTCAGGCTATAATTTCAGATCTTGTCTTGTTTCTGTGTATATAATGGCAGAAGTCATGAATTTGGGGCTCAACTGACTAGGAGTCAAGCCATACCCCATTACTTACTGGCTCAGTGAGACTGGCAAATCATCTGTTTGATCTCTAAGGCTCAGCTGTCACATCTGTAAAATGAAGAGGATATTCCCCGTCTCGTGGGATTCATTGTAACAATCAAATAAAGTAATTAAAGTGTTCCACATCATGCCCTGGCACATGACATAAATGCACAATAAATATTAGCCACTATGAGGTTACTCATCACCCTTTTCTTAAATGAAGATATAATACCTACCTCCCATACCTTGTCTGAGATTTTAAAACTAGCTTAACATTACTAAGCATACATAACAACAATGGAACTTTCAAAAACATCACATTATGAATATTGTTACTTTTTAACGTCAGGATAGAATCAGTATTCACCATTCCCCCTCATGTTTTGGAAGAGATGGTATCACTCTTATTACCAATAGAAATCAAGGTTTATCTACTCCCTAAGGGGAGGGCCGGTTTTGGCTTCAGTGTTTAGAGCTCTCTTCTTGCAACAAAAATTTCTAACTTCTAATTATCCTTTTTCCCATTTGAATGCATAAAATTAGATTGAATAGGAAAAAAAAAATCTCCCTCTCCCTTGTCCAAGCTGTGAATTTAAAATACCTGTTTTCCTTCTGCGCCTCTGTCACTTTCATCTATAGCTCCTAGAATAATTTTGACATTTTGTGAATAAATTTACACTGGACTCCACATGTTTCTCAGGTCTTTGGTTAGGGCAGATCATTGTCTTCTAATTCCATACCAATTCTTCTGAGGATCCAGACTGACTAAAAACAATCTCTGCGAGGCCTTTGGGAGACTGACAGCTGGGTAGCCAACTTCTCATGAAATTGTCCAAATTGGTTTCCCTCTGAGTGGTGACTTACTGCAGAGACAGAAGTGTCCTTGTTAAATAATCCTTTGTTCAAACTGTCTGTTTGTCATGTCCTACTTCTCCCCAAATACCATCTTCCTCCGATTTGAGGCTCATAATAAGAACATCGTCTCTTTAATTTCTTTCCTAAATCCTTTATGGAAGGTGAACCTCACAGATGCAAGATGTGGTCTCTTCTGGAGACAGAGGATAATCGCCAACTAGGTCCCAAATAAAAGCAAGGTGATGTCTCAGGGTCCCTTTTGCAAATTCCCAGTTGAAGGAAGATGGACTGTGATCTCTCCGGAGATAAGATTCTTGAAGTTGTTTATTTCTTAGCTCTGGATCCAAAGCAGGAATCATGCCTGTTCCGGCTAAGGGGGACTGAAGCTGCTGTACCACAGTGTGCATTCAGCATCATTCCAGGAAACTTTAGGGCAGAATCTGAGGGGGAAAAGAAGTACACAACCAAAAGTTTGAGTTGTTTCATGTAATGAGTGGAACCTCCCCACCCACATGTAGTCCCCCTCCAGGAAAGGCCATTTCCTCTTCCAGGAAACAAAGGTGTGCAGAACTTCTGAGCAGCAGCTGTGTTTATAAAACAATGAGACGATGTCTGATATAAAACAGAAATACCTTGTAGCCTGGGGAAGGAGGAGGCTAGCCGCACAAGACGCTGGGATCAAAAAGATCTACCACTATCCCTGACACCTAGCATGTAACAAGAACAGATCTGGATTTTTTTCTTTTAGGTGGGATTCAAGACAAATAAACAAACACCCACAAAAAGCAAAAACCTCTTCCTAGACATATGATGAATATTGTTTTAAAAGATTCAGTCTTTAGATTAATGGGGTTCCAATTGTAAGACTACGTGGTTACAGAATAGTAGAGTGGCATGGGGCCCCAGAGACCAGTTGTCCAAAGGAAAGCCCAGCAGAAAACAGAGGAATTGGCTGCAGAATGGAGACAATATTCAACGGTGCTTCAGGGGGCTGCTTCACATGGGCCTGAGCTTGAATCCTGGTTCTGGTACTTTATTCATCACATTGCTTGGTATACACGTTCTCAGGACATGATCATCATTATTTGGAACTTCTTTAAAGCCACTGACTATAGACTACATTAAAAGGACATATGGATTCCCCTTGAACTTCTATAGGTCCGTAACCTGTTTCTCAAATGGTCAATGAAAACCCCAGCAGGGGGACCGGTGTGTTCACTATCTTTTGGGCATTGCAGCATTGGCAGTTGGCCATCTCTTCTTGATGTAATAGGCTCCATTTAAGGACGGCTAGAGAAGAACCAGGAGGAAGGCATTTTGAACTAGGAGGTTTCTCTTTTGCAGTCTGGAGAGAGAAGCTGGACTTCTCAGTGGGGCTAATTCTGCCCCAGCTCTGCCACCTTGTTCCCAGCCATACCTACCTTTTGCCACCAAATTTTGATAGCAGGTATACAGCAAGTGCCTACTATGTGCCAGGCTCTCATGATGCCATGGTGAGCAGCACATCTGAGGTTCCGTCCATCCTTATACCTCCTGGCTAGAATTTCCAAGAGGTGGCAGCCTTTGTGCTGGTTGATTGTGCCTGAGGGTCAATTCAATGCTGTTAGATGTTAACAAGTGTAGGAGAGGGGCTCGTTTTCGGGGATTACATGTTTATCCTTAAAAGGTGTATGTGTTTGTTTTGCTAAATTCATATAGCTTAGGGGTAAGAGTCACCATATCTGGTTTCCCAGCACAGGCTTGCCACAAAGTAGCAGTGTGAATTGCTCAAGTCACCAAAACCCTCTGGGTCTACATTTTTCATCTGTAGATTGAACGTTTGGAATTAGCTGTAGTAAGAGGTCCTTTTCAGCGGACACTCTATACATCCATGATCAGAAAAGCCTACTAAGCCAAGGTTTTGCTCTTTTATACCTTTTAAATCTTTCTCTCTCAAAAAAGAAATTATTTCGCAGACTTATCTGGTCTTAGTACATGATAGTCGCAAATGTACTGAACCAAGTACATTTTAATCATGTGTGTCATAATTGAGAGAGAATAGCTCTGTAATAATATCGGTAACCAGACATACAGTTTTCTAACCTGAATGAAAAATTAACTCTATGGAGTATAGGAAAAACCACACCGATTATCCTCATCATGATTACCAATTATCCTCATCATGATTACCATTAGCATCACCAACGAGGTGTACAAGTCTTCAAATAACAAATGCACTGTGAGGACATTACGTTGCAGTTTCAAGGGCTGTCAAATTTAAAACAATGCAACTTTGGAAATTATACATAAGACCCACAGTGTGCAAAAAAAAAATAAAATCGTAGGTAGGGCTCAACCTAGAAAAGATCCACCCAAACCTCCTCGCGTAGGTCACTTTGTAACGTTTTTTTTTTTTTTAATGTTTTTTTTTTATTTATTTATTCATGAGAGTCAGAGAGAGAGAGAAAGAGAGGCAGAGGCAGAGAGAGAAGCAGGCTCCCCGCCTAGCAGGGAGCCCGATGCGGGACTCGATCCCAGGACCCTGGGATCATGACCTGAGCCGAAGGCAGACGCTTAACCAACTGAGCCACCCAGGCGCCCCTCGTGTAGGTCACTTTAAAAGAAAACTTCAGAACAATGTTGATGAGCCCTTTCTAGCGTAAAAACAAGACAAAACCGACGAAGTTCTTTTTACCGAATGCCCTTGATCCTTCCCTTTGGAAGGATCCTTTTCGATTTTCAGTTTGGTGAGGCGCAGAATCCCCGCGCGCTCGGCCCGCGACTGGTGCTCGGCCCCCCTTCCGGCGACCTTCCGCCTCCCGGCGGCGGGGGCGCGCGGCGGGTCCTACCCGGGGCCGAGCGGCAGCCGGGCGAGCAGCGCCGGGGAGGAGCGCGGCCTCAGTGGGAGGGGACGCGGCGCGGGGCGCGGGCTCCTGGGCGGGCGTCCGCGGAGCCCGCTCGGGCTCTCGGGCGGCGGGGTGACGAGCGCCCCCTGGCCGGCGCCGGGCCCCGCAAGTGCCCGCGCGGCCGCCGAGCAGCAGCGCGCTGGGACCCCGGCCGCCCCGCCTGAAGGTAGGTGCCTGGGCGCCCCGTCGCCGGCCGGGGGAGGGCAGGGGGGTCTGCGCGGGGCCGGAAGCGCGGCCCGGCGAGGGGGGGGAGGCCCGTCCGGCTCCCGCTTTGAGACGTTCCGGGGCGGGGGGCGCGGGCTGACAGCCAAGCCGCAGAGCGACTAGAGCGCAGCGAACTTTGGCCACTCGCTTCCCGTGGTTTCTTGCGTGCGGGTGGCGCGGGATGCTACGGCCCCTGGCCGTGGGGACGCCACCGGGGCTGGGGGCGCCTTCTCTTCCTTCTCGCTTTTTCCCCCTCTTACCTGAACTGATTGGGGTGGGAGGGAGGGAAGAAGGTGGAAAGTTTTATATCCTTGGCAAACATTTGAAGGAGAGGTGGTTGATGCAGATGGTGACCTGCCCACAGGAGAGAATAACTTGTTTTCTTGGGGTTTGCAGGAGCAGCAGACAAGGCTGCCAAGACTCACTTCTAGACAAACTCAAGTTTCTTTTCAAGGGCCTGGGGTAGGGTGAGGCGGCTCTGTGATAGATACAGAAAAAAAAAAAAAAGTCTGATGCTCAGTCCTGTAACCTCAAGTGAGCCTGTTTGTGTATCAGCATTCAGGGCCACGTGTTAAGAAAGTAGAGTTAAATATCTGTATTTCATCGAATTTTTAAGAGCCCCAGTTATCAGTGTGAAAGGGACTGTTCACGCCAAAGGCTGGGGCACTCCCTGTAGTCATGAATGAAGAGAAGCCCAAAGGCTGGCCCCACTGGAGACTGATTCTTTCTGCCAGGAGCGTGCCATGGAGCTGCGTTGACCTTTGGGGTTGTCCTGCTCAAAGTGGCGCTAAGAAAAGGTGGTGCAGTCATGGCACAAGCTGACGAGGCCGGGGTGGTAACGTGGAGGGAGAATCGAGAACTCGCTGCTCTCCCCCGGCCGTCCATGGTGAGGGTGCAGCGCCCCGGGAGGGTGTGGTCCTGCCAGCGCCAGGTGCCCACCCCAGCACGAGTCTGGCCGCAGCTGCACTGGTTCTCTCCATGCTCCCCTTGCACCTCTGTAGAAGCCGTCACCACCACGGCCCCTTCCCTGGCAGGGCTGTTTGGCACAGGAGCCCTGCTCCTCGGCTCCTGGGTCCACCCCATACCCCAACCTTGAGAATCACCATCTTCATTTGTTTCCTAACTTGTCTTGGGTAACTTGTAAAATGGCAGGCTTATTGTGGATGCTTAATCTCTTTTAAAAAATGCTGTGTCTAGTGGGAAAGAGGGTGACGTTTACTAATTTGGTTGCAAATTACTTTTGAAGTTTATGCACAGCTGTTTAAAATCCCTCTGAGATCAGTGCCATTGTTTGAGGCAGGTGTCTGCCACAGATTGATCTTGTTAGTCCCTTTCTTCTGCTGATTGAACGTATGTATATTTAAACCCTGGGCATAGGAAGACCTTCTCAAACCTTCAAAGCCTCAGCTGTGAAACTCCTCCCAGTTAGTGATTAAGACTAAATTAAGTTGTTTTGTTTGATTTGGGTTTTTTTTTCTTCTGTCTCTTAAACGTTTATCTCTGATTTCAAGAGTCACCTGTTCAGCATCACCAGCCTTTGTTTTCAACCTCCTGTGATTTTCTTGTAAACTTTTAAAATGTAAAGTTCCAGGGAAGACTCTTATCACCACCCTCCACTTTGTCATGTTCACTTCCGCCACCGTCTTGTGCTATGGTGGCTCAGAATGCCAAGTGGTGCTTGGGCAAGCTTCTTTGTCAGATCTCCTCCCGGGCCCACCTTCTAAGGACAGAAACTCTCTTATCGAGTCTGCTTTGAATGTACATGGGTCAGCTACTGGAACTGCAATTTCTTTTGCTGTTGCCATTTCTCTTGGTCCTTCTTATCATCTCAAAGATCCCTTTCAACACTAATCCTCAGTTTCATTTGTTCAGAACAGGTACTGGAGGTTCCCTTGAATAGCGCATTTGTCTTTTGTCATTTCTATAAAGGTCCCTCATTCCGTTGTACTATATCCCCTTTCTTCTGTGGGAAACACGCGATTCTTCTGTATAATGAACTTGATGTGTTATCTAAAATTCTCTGTGGACTGGGTCCAGGATTTTTTGAGTGTGGGCTTACAGTGCAACTCTGTAACTGGCATCCAGGAGTAAAGTCCTCAAATCCCCTCATAATGCAGGATTTAATGATAGGACATTTGCCTTCCTTTAAAATAGGAATGAGAATTAGTTCATCCTGTTTTTAATGCATTTCATGTTTTAGACTTACTGATTATATGTTTGCCCCTGAGAATATTGCATGTGACTGTTAATAAGGGTATATTTCATCTCAGGTGATTTTCTTTTTATAGGGTTCAACCTTTTCTTTTTTTGAAGTAATTTTCCTAAGTTGTTTAAAATAAAGAAATTATTATATGATGAAAAATCCCAGAGAACACAGATGTATCATGTGATGCTATATTTATATAATTTTGTTGCTCCAAATCAAATTTGTCATTGAAAGTAGAGAAAGTAGTCTATGGTGACATACATAACATTTAACTTCTTCTTTCTGTTTCTGTCCATATTAAAATTTCAAATGTTTCATTTTCAAACAGCAATGCATCTCATTTTGCCTTTTCACACCTATTCTGCTTGTTACAGAAGAAATCATGAGAAACTCAGAAAAACATTGAGGCAGAAAGGTGAATCAGAAGGTTTTTTCTTGCAGTAAGGGAAATATCTTCATTATCTTAACACATCAAGCATTTATACACAAATTCACATTGCTCTGTCGTCTAAAAATATCCTTGGGGCAAAGTGAGAATCAAAGACTTCAAAAATTAAGGAATAGTTTACCCCAGCCTAGAATCATAGATTTCTGCTCTGGGATTAAATTAGCAGATTTGTAAGGTACTCACTTTGGCGGGACATACTTCTACAGGTTGATGTTAATTTTTGAGTTAAGCTAGTAATAATGACGATTAATGATAATGATCAGAGCCAACAAAAGCAATAGAGCATGGTTTTATTGATGCATTAGTACTTATATGTACCAGATATGAAACTCAGAATTTTGTATTTGACAAACATTACTATCTCATTTAATCTTCGCAAAGCTTTTATAAATTAGATATTGTCATCACCATTTTCATTTTATGGGTGAAGAAACTGAGGCTCAAGGAAGTTGTGTCACTCACCTGGCTCTTAGAGCTGGTATGTGCTAGAGTCAGGTTTGTCTGATTCTGACACAGAGCTGGACAACCTACCAGTTCAAGTTCTTTTTTTTTTTTTTTTAATTGTGGTAGAATTGTACACATACCATAAAATTCACCATCTTAATCATTTTGAAATGTACAGTTCAGTGGCATTAATTACATTCATACTGTTGTGCAACCATCACCTCCATCTGTCCACAGAGCTCTTTCATCCTGCAAAACTGAAACTCTGTCCGCATTAACAATCCCTGTTCTCCCTCCTTCAAGCCCCTGGAACCCTCCCTTCTACTTTTTGTCTCTATGAATCTGACTACTCTAGGCCCCTCATAGAAATGAATCATAGAGTGTTTGTCTTTTTGTGTCTTGCTTATTTCACTTACCTTCATGTCCTTCAGATTCATCTCTGTTGTAGCATGTGTCAGAATTTCCTTCCTTCTAAGGGCTGAATAATATTCCATTGTGTGTATATATCCTGTTTTGTTTATCCATTCATCTGTTCATGGACACGGGTTGCTTCCACATTTTGGTTTACATATAAAAATGCTTTGAACATGGGTGTATAATAGCTCTTTAAGTCTCTGCTTTAAAATCTTTTGACTGGATTAAATGGTAATTCTATGTTTAATTTCTTGAGGAAACATCATACTGTTTTCCACAGTGGCTGCACCATTTCACATCCCCACTGACAGTGCACAAAGGTTTTGGGTTCTCCACAGCCTCACCAACACTTGGTATTTTCTGATTTTTGTTTGTTTGTTTTGATAGTGGTCATCCTAATGTGTTGTGAGGTGGTAACCAATGAACTTTTTGCAAAATTGCTTGATGCTAGATTCAGGGGTCTATGGGCTGATGCTACTCCTGAATTTATTGGTTTTTCCTCCCTCTCCTGTGCTTGTATACTTTTCTCTAGTGCAGAATCACTGGAGGAACTACTATTCAAGCATCCCCTGAAGGACTAGGGAACCCATAGGCAGGAGGGCTCCTGAAAGATAAAAGGTCCCTCTAAGTAGGGTTGCCGCCACCTACATGAAGGACCTCGTGATTTAGAAATAAGTCGTTGTCGAGAATCAAGTAAGCATGGTGTTAGTGCTAATAACTCTAAATATGTGGAACAGACCCTTTGCAGATTAAAAGTTAAATTATGTCCTATATGCGATCAAAACAAGACAAATTCTCAGGACAATGGAGAGAGCCAAAAGGTTGAGGGCTATACTTTAATTCATCAGGCTTTTGTTATGAGGCTCAGAGCCACACACTGTACGTATAATCCATAGGGAAGATGCACACAAGTCAAGAGGAAATTATAATGAGGTGTGATAATTTCATCGTGTATTTATATTGCCATATGTCAGTTTATAATATTATGGTGGGCAACTATATTACATATTTGTTTATTTCTTGTCTATTTCCTCCTCTAGAACGGGACTAGTGTTTCATCCATAGCTGTATCCCAGGTGCTATAGGGCCTGGCACGTAGTAGGCCCTCAGTAAATCAGTGCAGAGTGAATGTGGACGTGCTGTCCTGGGGATGTACATGGGAGTACCTAGATTTAGGGTGTCTGAGAAGTTATCTCAGGAAAAGTGATGGCTCGGGGAGGTGGCAGTGAGCCAGGTGAGAATGTTCCAGAAGTTGGGAATGGCATTTGCAGAATGGCCTGACAGCACGTGAGCATGACAGCTTAGCAAAGGAAAGGAATACAGTCTGGTTTGAGCACAGCAGGTGAGTGCAAGAGAGCAGGGTAAGCTTGGAGGCTTCCCCTCTAAGTGTGTCTGTGGCATTTACTACCACTCTTTAGGTAAAAGTACAAAGAGCAGACCCTTAACAACCCTTGGCTCTCTTATCCTCTTGCTCATCTCCAGCCCCCTGAGCCATTCACCCTGAGTGAGGACTAAAATAAGTGCCTAGTAAGTAGAGTGCTGTCAGGACACTGGTGTTTCCAGAGCAAACCAAGTGCTATGAGTTTATCATCAGATAAGATGACTCTTCACAGCCCGGGTGAGCAAGAAGCCAAGTCTTTTATGAACATAAGCTGAAACGTCTTTCTTGCAGTTTTGGGAGAAGTTCATTTAGTTGTGTGTTTTGCATTTTCCATTCTGTGGTCCATTTATGTACTGATTTCAGTGATAGAAAAATGAGCCTCTTACACCGTGTTTTTTAAACTGCAAGACATGATCCATTATTAGATTATGAAATTAATTTATTGGTTTATGATGAACATATCTTTAAAAATGAAATAGAACATGGGTGCCTGGGTGGCTCAGATGATTAAGCGTCTGCCTTCAGCTCAGGTCATGATCCCAGGGTCCTGGGATCGAGTCCCGCATCGGGCTCCCTGCTCGGCGGGAAGCCTGCTTCTCCCTCTGCCTCTCTCTCTCTCTCTCTGTCTCTTATGAATAAATAAATAAAATCTTTTTTTTTTTAATTTATTTATTTGAGAGAGAGAATGAGAGACAGAGAGCACGAGAGGGAAGAGGGTCAGAGGGAGAAGCAGACTCCCCGCTGAGCAGGGAGCCCGATGCGGGACTCGATCCCGGGACTCCAGGACCATGACCTGAGCCGAAGGCAGTCGCTTAACCAACTGAGCCACCCAGGCGCCCAATAAATAAAATCTTTAAAAAAAATAAAAAATAAATAAAAATGAAATAGAATAGAACAGAAAATACTATGTCCCATTTTGTGTAGCAAGAGTAATTATTTCATGCAGTTTTATGTCATGGAATTTAGGGCATATTCAATCTGTTTCTTACCTAAACATTTGAAAATTATAGACTTATGGCATTTAGTTTTCTAGACCATTCCTGTTAAGTCGTAGAATCACATAAACTCAGGGCTGGAGGGAAGAAGGAAAAATAGAAAGGAAAGTGACATCTGTTGAGCATGCACTGTGCCAAGTGCCTGGATACATGGGATCATTTACTCCTAAAGTCCTTTGCATCAGGCGGGTCATTTGTGGTTTACAGAGGAAACGTTGAATCTTGTAGAAGTTAAGAAACTTGATCAGGGGTCACACAACAAATTACTAGCAGTGAACCCTGATCTCTTGGCTCCAAATTTAATGTTCCTTTTATGTCTCTGTGGCATATGTAGATTGTATTCTCCAAGTTTGTTTATCAGTTGGCTGTTTGTGGGAGATAATTTCTTGGGGCAGGTGTTGTAACCATATTCCACATTGTTAGGAAGAATATAAACTTTGAGCTATATCCCATCAGCTGCTTAAAGGACTAGATCAGTTAGGTAGAAATAGTATTGATTATACAGGCCAGGGATCATTCAGCCTGAAGTTGACAAAGATGAAAACAGCTACTCTTTCCTCCCCCAGAGCTTTCCCCTGGTCCTGGGAGAAGATGAGCATGAATGGTGCCATGTGAGGTGATATGCTTTCCTTTCTAAAGCTAGGACCCCTGGGGCTATGGCTGAATCCAACTATCTACTTTCCCCAGTGTGGATACAGAGCTTGATGAGTTTTACTGGACAAAATTGTGCAACTCTGCAAATTCATGATGCTATACATGATTTCCATCTTCAGCCAGGCTTTCAAGCTTTGTCCCGTCAATTCTGCTTGCTTTCTACAGCAGCCACTTTAGACCTTCTTCTGACACCCCATCCCCTTACTCTCAGCATGTTGCCATGCTTCCTGCTTCACTGAGAAAAATGGAAGTTTTCCTGATGAGAACAGCCTGACTTTGTGATCACAGGGCTATAACCTAACTTCATCTGGGTCTCCCCTCCCATTCTCCCCTCCTTTTTACAATGAAAAAAAAAAATGCCTCACCCCCTGGCTAATGTTCCTCCTCCACTGGTGCTCCGGGATCCATCTCTTCCTCATTCTTGGGCCTCTCATTCTCTTGATTCTCTCCTCCCTCATCTGTGTTTTCCTTCCCTCCCTCATCACTGGTTCCATTCTCACTGCATCAAACATGCTTAAATCCCTTCCTTCTTTGAAGGAAAAGACTGTCCTTCCTCTAGCTACTTTCTTCTCTCTTCCCTCCTCACAACCAAACTCCTTAAATTGGCCTCTCTGCCTGACACTCTGTTTCCTCACTCCCCATGTCTTGGCCGCAGACATCTGGTTTTGCCTCTACTAACTCTTAGGAAACTGTCACTCACGCTCCCTATTGCCAATCCTTGCTGAATTCTCCTCCTCTATTACTTGACTTCTCTGCAGCAGACCATGCACTGAGCACTCCTGCATTCTTGGAGCAATGTTTCCCTTCCATCCCCTTTCTCATTGTTCTTCCTTCTCTTCTCCTTTGCAGTATCCTCCTCTCCTTTCTGTCCCCTGGAAGGCTGATGATCCTCAATTATCTCTCCCCATGGCAACCTCATCCCTCATTCATCTTAAGAACCACCTCCTCGCTGACCACTACCCAAAAGTTACCTATCCGAAGTTCTACTGATCATCTTCTTCCACCAGTTGATGGACACCTTCAATACCAAATGCCCCGAACTGAAAACATCATCTTCCCCTTTCTCTTGCTGCAAATATTTCCCTCCCACTCTTTTCTGTACCTGACATTGGCATCACCTCTTCTCGCACAAGCAGAAATCTGGGTGTTTTTCCTTGACTCCTCACCTCCATAGCTCACGCAAAAGCACCTTCTATTAGTTCCAGCCCCTGCATCTCTTTTTTCCATTCACCCTTTCCCACCTCCCTTTCCCCACTCTGTTTACAGGCCAACACCATTTCTCCTCTCTGTATTACTTCTGGAACTTCCTACCTGGCCTCTGTTACTGTGGATAGTTCTCCCTGTTGCAGCTGGAAGAACCCTTCTAGGACCCAGATCTGAGCATGTCACTCCTGGCTTTAAATTCTCCAATGGCTACCCAGTACACTTGGACTGAAACCCCGACTTTGTAACATGGATTAGAGGGTTCTAGTTGATCTACACTCCCCTGTCCTCTCAAGCCTCATCTCTCCAGCAACACACTCATCACATTCTTCCAAGCCTGAGCCTCCTTGGGTTTCTCAGTGGTCCCATGCATCCCGTTGCCTCATGAACTTTTTACTCAACCTCTAAACCCCTCCTTCCTTTGGAAAATTCCTGTGCATCTTCAGTCCCTAACTTAGATATCTTTTCCCCTAGAAAGCTTTTCCTCATTCTGTAAATTTGGATTTTGTTTCCTTCCACATGTTCTTAAAAGACATATGAGATAATCCATATAAAGTGCTTAGCACCATGTGTAGCATTTAGTAACCAGACAGTAAATGTTAGTGATCACAGCACTTAGAATATATTGCCATTGTTTGTTTACTTTTAGATTTCCCCAATAGGTTATAAGTTCTATGAAGGCAGATGCCACATTCCCACATATTCTCCTTTGAATCCCTAGCATCTGTCAACATATTTGACATATAGTAGGTGCTCAATAAATATTAGTGGAATAAATAAATGAGCCATAAATTTTAGAACCTGTTAGGTCTAAGAGACTGTGTGCTAAGTGATAGGAGAAAGGAATCCCAATCTATGGGGTTTAAATACCTGCACAAGTAGGATCATTATCATCTTGGCCAGTCCTGTGGGTCTATGGATTTATCTGGATAAATGCTAGAAAGTAAGAGTTGGAGGTGATGGGAAACATTTGAAAATGCTAAAAGGCAATTTGCTGTAAGATAAAAGCTCCATCTCCCCCCTTTATGGTGTGATTTTTTTTCTCCCTCCATCATTCTCACAGTTTCTCACTTTAATGACCACTATAATGCCCACAATAAAGGGAAAGAAGACTAAGTCAAGAATGATCAGGGAATAAAAGGCAATATTAAAATATTCTGAAATATCCTACAGGCAAAAGGATGAGGCAATAGGTAAACATTAAATGTAGATATACCAATAACTCAAAAATTATTTTAATAGAAAGAAAATATTAAAAGATAAAAGAGGTAAAAGGTTTTTAATGAAACGATAAAAGATTTTAAGGAACCTTCAGAAAAAAATCATAGTCATCTTAAAAATTCATTAAAGCAGGTAATAGCAAGAAAGGTAAAAAATAAAAGACTAAATTCAAGAATTAGGATGACAAAAGTGTGCCAAAGATAAAATCATTGAAAGCATTTAAAGAAAAATGTTTTAAAAGTAAAGAATAATTTTTAGGGGGGCTCACTTAAAGGTAGAATAACCAAAAAATATTGAAGCCAAAGGAAAAAAATACCATAATCTTTTAAAGAAGATAAAAAATAAATCCCAATAATAATAAAACTAAATGGGCACATGCAGAGGTTCCGAACAATAAGTAAGCCACAGCTAAAACAATGTTAAAACTGGAGTTTAGGATTCTGGCTTGTAGCAAAAAATGCCCATGTAACCTCTGTGGGATTTCAGAGGCAGGTTTCAAAGTATACTTTGTTGCGTGAATGGCATTGTGTTTCAGGGAAAATACACTGTGAGTTCCTTTGTGACATTTCCCTCCTGCGGAGTGTTGGCATTAGGTCAGCTAAGGGTAACCAAATAGTTAACTCACCTTTGCTTGCAGACTAAGGGAGACACTACTCACTGTGTAAGACTTAGCCTCCTCTGCATTCCAGCCCCATAATGGCTTCACCATCCAAGGTATCCTGGTTTCCTTTGGGAAATAAGAAAATAAGGTAGCCCCCTAAACTTTTAAGTGCATTCTTCCCTCTGTTTCTGAAGCACTCTTCTCAATCAGAGTCTCTTTGGCAACTATGAAAACAGTGTCCTTTTGTGTTATGCCTTTGCTGTGTAGCTTGTAATGTGTTTATCCTCTTTCTTCTACTTTCTTATGTCTCTGAGGACTTGCAGTTTCTATCCAGCTCATAACCAAAGCTCAATAATGATATTTTAATTCCGTTATTATCTCCTGAGTAAGCTCACCTAAGGACATGTGCCAGGTCTTTTATTTCTTTCTTTTTCTTTGGCTCATGACACAGAGCTCAGGCTGCATGTGGACCTAAGGTCAGGAAGCCTCTCAGAGTCAGGGAATGTATTTTATTTTCCTCCAGCTGTCAGTGTGAAGGATTCTATGAATATCACATTTCTCAGGGCCCTAAGCTCTGTAATTTTTGTCCATATTTGCAAGGTGAGGTTTAGGGATTTAACTGAAAAGTGGTTCATAGAGCCAAGTACATTGTGGCAATTTGCTGTGCTGACTTCTGGTAGCCAGTCCTTAGTTTGGCATCTGCTGCTTCCCTCCCCTCACTAGTTCTCTGGTGCCTTCTCTGCATATCATTCTCCAGGCTTCTTGGTAAGTGGGGTCATATGGTAGTCAGCACACAGGGTATTAAGAATCTGAATTAGAGCGTCCCTTTCAGTGGAAGAGACTGGAGAGGTTCTATGGGGTCTTGTGGCATTGCCCCTTGCCCCCCACTTTTGTCCTGCTTTTCCAGGGCCACACCAGTGTTTCATGGCCATCCAACTATGATGGCAGATAGGAGGGTCATAGACATGGCTGTGAAAACACAGTTCTCAATCCAGTTTTGCCATATGGACACGAAGATGCGTGAGTTAAATGAGGGGTCTCTAGGATTCCTCCTGATCTTAATATTTTGTAGCTGTTTTCTGGGTGTTCCTTTGATATCCACATGTTCTAATCAGGTGTCACCGGGCACCTGGGGTGATACAGTATTGGATAAGTGCCAAGGTTCCCAGGCTCCGGCTAGCCCATTTGTAAGCATTGGTGAATAGCCTGGGTGATGAGTGAATGCCATCAAGAGAGGTATGTGTAACCCTTCACCCATACGTGGAACCGTAGTCACCTGAACTCCAAAGCCGTTCAGCTACAGTTTTGACTTTGTAACAAGAAAACATCTTTCCTTCAGTCTTAGTGATGATAACATGCCAAATTTTCTCAAATACCATAACAACCGAGTTTTCTCGAAGTACTGGTTCTCCAAAAGGGATAACCTGACTTCCTCAGTGGATTTTGTTTCTGGAAGATAATGAGGAATAGCCGCCAGATAGAATCTTCTCTCCTCTAAGAATCAGAATTTTAAAAAATTTCTTCTGTGCTAGTCATTCAAAAAGAAGAATAAATTAACATGGATTTTTTAATACATATTAAGGCTACTTAGAAGGGGTGATATTCATAGTAGCCATAAATAAACTCTTTTATAAGAGGAACTTGAGGGGCACTTGGGTGGCTCAGTCAGTTAAGCATCTGCCTTCGGTTCAGGTCAGGATCCCAGGGTCCTGGGATTGAGCCCCGCGTCGGGCTCCCTGCTCCGTGGGGAGCCTGCTTCTCCCTCTCCTGCTGCTCCCCCTGCTTCTGCTCTCTAGCTTACTCTCTGTGTCAAATAAATAAATAAAATCTTAAAAAAAAAAAGGAGGAGTTGAATCACTCTACCCCTTACATATAACTGAGCCAGTCCTAGATAGTTTTGTAAAAATCCTTTTAATGTTGATGAAATACTGCAGTGAGAAAGAACTTGCATAATCCCCAATTCTGAAGCGGAGGCCACATAAGTATTTGCTAAAGGCACAGCCCAAGGTTCTTGGACCTTCCTTCCTCTGTTCCAATAAAAAGAAGGATGTTACTAACGAGATTCTTTCCTAGTTCCTAAGCATCGAGATTTGTTAATGTTTACAGTACACTTGAGATCTGAGTAAACATGATTTAGGAGAGTAAGCCACATGACCAGTAGGAAAAGGTTTTTTGTTACCTATTAAAATAAATGCGATGTATTTGGCATATAAAAAATGCCTATATTGCTAAGCATAAATTAGCATGTAATTTTAGAAATTAATGAAATAAAACTCATCCATTAACAGTTTCTCATGGGCGGAGCTGGCCGAGAGAAATGTCTACACATGACATCATATCTGAATTTTATTATTTCAATAGAAATGAAAGGAAGAAGGGCAAGCCCCTTCTCATCAGAGAATAGACTACAAGTATTCAGAACAGAAAGGATGTATGTCTATTTAAATATATAAAATCGATTTTCTTCTGGAAAAATATTGTACATATTTTCTCATGGAGAAATAATCTAATCCTTTGGGTTTAAATATCTAGACCTAGAGAGAGATCACACTATTTATCATACTATTTATTCAGATACTGTACTATCTCAAGACACTTCACAATACAGCTCTGAAAGCAAATTATAAAAAATCATCAAACATCCTGTAGGTCCAACGAGTGAAACATATATTTGTTTGGATATTTGTCTAAAAACTACCAAGAGGGAAATTTAGACTGAAATCCAGGGAATTTTAATCCACAGACCACATTTTCTTAGCCTTTTGCAAGGTAGAATCAGAGGATTACATTTTCTAAGAACCGCTTTTTCAAAAGCTTGAGCACTAATCAGTTAAGTGTGACATAGGCTTGAAATGAGATTTGGTAATAAATAATCAAGGGTGAAGGACAACTTAACATGTATTGACAGTGGACCAGTGCTATTGCTCTGAATTTGTCAAAGTTGCAGTTTATTATTTATCTGACATGTATTTATTTGGCTCACACTGTTGCTTTGGCTATCAATCACTGTGTAATGAACTTCCCCCAAAACTTAGTGGCTTAAAACAACATCATTTCATTTGTTCATGATTCTGTGGATCAGGAATTTAAGCTGGCTCTGTTCTCAGGGCATTACCTGAGGTCTCACGAGACTGTGGACAGATAGGAAATGGGATCACTCATGTATGGCTCCTAGCAGGTATGGCTAGAAGACTGGGACCACCCCACTCCCTCTCTTTCTCTGTGTAGCTACCTTGAGCTTCTTTTCAATTGATTAGAGCCTAAGAATGAGTGTTCTGAGTGTGCCAAGGCCAAAGCTGAGATGTCTCAGGGGGCAAACTGAGAATTCACAGAGCATCACTTCTGCCCCACTTGCCTGGTCAACAAGTCAAGGCCAGCCAAGGTCATGGGCAGGGGCAGTAGGCTGCACTCACCTGGGGTGAGGCCGAGCAGCATTGCAGAAGAGCTGTGGAGGAGGCAATATGGTCGTAGCCCTCTTTGGAGACGTGGTCTAACACAAGTCATTAGGCTGTCTGGGAAAACATTTCATGAAGGGGACCTCATGTAGGTCTTCGGAGCGGGAGCCTCTATGTCGCTCTTCCCATGCACACCACACTCTGCTGACAGAGGAGCTAACACACCATCTGAAGGCAGCTCTCCACTTGACAAGTCCATGGTTACTCCACACCACCCATAGAATGCAATTCACACCCTTGGCACGGCTTGCCAGGCCCTTTCCACCCTGCCCCCCACCTGCTCCTCCAGCCTCCCCGCTCAAAGTCTTACATGCCCTCTTCTCCAGCGGCCTCTTGGGTAGCAGTGCTCCACATGGGACCATGTGCTGGCATGCCCTGCTTCCCACCAGAATCCCGCCCCCCAACACTAACACATCCCCCATGTGCCTGGGGTCCTGCAGTGATGGCACTGCCCCCTCCCCAACCCCACTGCCTATGCATGCAGAGCAGGCATCTGTCTCTTGCTCCGGCATCCAGCCCCTGCCTTTAGCAGATAGGCCCCTTCGTGAGCGCTTGGTACCATTTACTGGTGTCAGCATCCCAGCACAATGGCAGAGCTGTGGAGTGCCTGCCAGAGGCTCCAGAGAACCCCAGACAGGAAGACAGTGGGTGTGGTGAGGAGGAAGGTGAGCTGTGTGCTAGAGCCCGAGTGGCGGGTGCAGTACCACCAGACTGCAGATGGAGAATGAGCTAGATAAGAAACAAGCAGAGTCAGCAGAACAGAAAATTCGATTCGATGTGGGGAAGAGCAAGGCGTGTCCTGGTTAAGAAAGCACAAAACAGCAGAGGGCCTTACGTCAGACCAGCCCCATGGTAGAGATGTGTAGAGGTGTGTAAGGAGCAGAGATGTGTAAGGAGCACCCCTCCAGGGTGCCCCGGACCTGAAACGGGACACCCCGATCCAAGCGCTGTGTGGCTCTCAGCAAGTGACCATCCATCCCGAGAGGGCAGAGGAGAAGCTGAGCAGAGAGAACGGAAGAGCCTGCTTCTGGGAAAGCATGTGGGGACCGTCACTCCTAAAGGCGAGATGTCACTTGTGTCACTTGGGGGAATACCTTCATCCCTGAGCTCACTTGACTGGATCCCGTGAACATGATACTGATGGTGATGTGCTTGGCTTTGGTGACGAAGAGGACCTGGTGTGACTGGGGAGAGGTGAGGTGACAGCTAAGCCTGACCAAGGGAGACCTACCTTGAAAGAACCCATAGTCTTCTTCTGACTGAACAACTATAAAGGAAGTAATCGAGTGAAAATATTTTTCCCTATACCAGCCACGGCTCTGGTCAGCTTATATCCATTAGCTCACCTGGGGTAGGTCCTCTCATTGTCCTCATTTTACAGATGAGGACACAAGTAAAATAGCTTGTTCAAGGTCACAGAGCTCCTAAGTGCCAGAGCTGGAATGTCCTCCCAGCAGCTTGATGCTGTAGTCTGTGTTCTTGCCATTTGACATGGCTAAGCCCGAATTTGGCAACATACTCTCGCTACTGACTCATTTTTTAAAAAAATGCTACCTGACAGTGGTATTAATTCTGAGAAGTGAATTTTGAGAGTTCCTCCCTTCTTTATATCTCAATTACTATTTTGGGCACATTTAAAAATGGCAAATTCTGTCATAGGTGGACACACACGTGTACATGTATACGGACAGCTGTAACTTGCAAAGAGCTATGAGAGGAACGATTGTTTAATTAAACATGAGTGAGAAATGCAGCCAGATTAACATGCTTTGGTAATCACTTTGAAGTCTGAACTTCAGCTTTATGGGATTGTTCTGGAAATTGGAAGAATGATATATTGTTATGCCATGAGATACACTTAAATTGTTTTTAGTATATGCCTGATGTGACTTTGTAATTTGCTTTTT
Source organism: Halichoerus grypus (assembly GCF_964656455.1). Classification (NCBI taxonomy): domain Eukaryota; kingdom Metazoa; phylum Chordata; class Mammalia; order Carnivora; family Phocidae; genus Halichoerus; species Halichoerus grypus. The sequence goes on along the minus strand of NW_027555116.1, from coordinate 13,037 downwards.
AGTCAGTAAGCTCTCACATCTATGAATCACTAATAAGGTTCACATTAAGTTTTTGATCTTTTTAGGTCTATTATTTATTATTATTATTTGACAAGTTCCTGAAGCACAAGATTCGGAAAAGTTCAGAGATATCTCTATTGAAGAAAACATTACTTTTGTCAGTGTTTTTCAAAGATTAATTTTTAAAATCCCAAGAAATCTGTACTTTATCATTTTTTGTTGGTTTGCAAAATAAAATTGGAAACACAATAGATGCTTCATAGTTGAGCAAATGGACAATTTTCAGAGGTGGAGCAATTCATTGAATATAAATAATAGCCCTGAAAATATATAAATAGGAAACTTATAATAACCACCAAGGCAAGGACATCATGATTCGTGATCTCAGAGACAGAAACAAAGTATCTACATTTTGTATGGCTTCTGTTTTAACTTTATCCCTCTGTCCTTCGGGGACCCTTGATGTGCCCGCTTGCACCCAAGACTCTTAAAGGACTTATGGATTCAGCCACAGAGGAAGGGAAGAAGCTGTGAACAGAACAGAGGTTTTTTTTTTTTTTTCTTGAAGTGGACTTCCCAGCAAATCCAAGGGTGACCACCTTTGGAATGCCACTTCCTCCTTGATCTCAAAATACCTCCCGTTACACTGCCAGAAAGTTCTCACTTCACTTTATTCCAGTACCTGAAATTCTGCCAACTAGAAGTTAAAGGAACACAGGTCCTCTTAGAAATGCCTGTCCTGACGAGGCTTCCCTCCCACGTTAGAGGGACTTACCCAGTAACTTAGAGAGGATGGAAGTCTTCATGAGAAGGAAGGCTGGAATTTATTCAGTCAACAGATAAGAATTGATCAAGCACATAACTGATTATTGGTCAGTGACTGATCTCGGTGTTGGGAGTACAGGGGAGAAGAGGGGGCCAAGATCCTGGCCTGTGTGAAGCCTACATTCTTTTGGAGGAGAAAGGCAATGAAAAAAAAGGTAAACAGTACATAAATGAGATCATTTAGATTATGACAGTGCTATGAAATAATAGGAAAAAAGTAAAGGTCTAAACAGACAACTTTCTAGAATGTGGCCTCCTCTTAGAGTTACTAAATGCTTTGCTTTTATGGACAATGAGAGAGAGGAAAAATATCTGATAGGTACTCGCTGCCACAAAATTAGGGTTTAAAAAAAAGGGTGCAGACAAGTCATGAGATGACATAGAAAAGGCATATTCTGTCCTTCCCTGGTCCCAAATAATGTATAATTCTCATCTTCTGTGTTCTTCCTGGGACCATGGGCTCCTTCTCCATCACTGTGTTCCTTTGTTGGTACAGGTCTGGGATGCAGTAGGTGGTCAATAAATATTTGTTACTCTCTATAGATAGATGATAGATAGATAGATAGATAGATAGATAGATAGATAGATAGAGATAGATAGAGATATATATGTAGAATCTGACTCTTAGGATTCCTGTTGGTAATGAGGAACTAAGGAGCAACACCTTTTCTTAAAAAAAAAAAAAAAATCTTTGTACTGCTTGTTGCTACAATTTCAGCAGGTAAGCACGTGAGCAGAAGGAAACTAAAAGTTTGCCTGCCTAATTAATTCCCACTTGTGCAGCTCCGGCCCCAAAGCTTTCACTTCCTGTCCTCTTTGCAACTTCCACATATGCCACATCTGAAGCGACACGCCTTGCTCTTCTTGAGAATGTATTCGGTACTCTAAATATTTCCCATACTCTGGGAAGAGAATGGTCATCCTCAATTTTTAAATAGGGTCTTTTATTGCCCCTTTTTCTTAAATCCTAAGGATAAAAACCATCTCTTAGGATCTTCCCCAAGTCTTAATAATACTGAGATAAAAATAGTAAAATATGGAATTTTAGCATGTACAAATATGAGTTATTCTTCCCAGACCCCTCATGTTAAAGGCTAGGAGAGTGGGGCTCGGCGGAGCCAAGGAGAACATTCAAGGTGTTACAGCTGGTTGGTGGTAGGATCAAGATTATACTGAAGGCTTCGTGACTCGCACTATTTAACTCTGGCTCTAAAACAACCTTCACAAATACCAGTGATCTCCCATGCCAACTGAAAAAAATCAACTTCAACCTAAGAATCTTACTTCTCCTTCTGTATCAAGGTGACCATATCTTCACAAGTGAAAGGGACGTGATCCAGTAGATGACACTAGTCCAGCAAGCAGGGACCTCACTAAGAACATTATGCTCCATGGATTCAGTCCACCAGCTTCCAAAGCAATTTCCCAGACCTTCGTACTACGCCCATGATGCTTACTTGCTGAACCATCAGCTTTAACTTCTTTACCCCGTGTCTTTTATCTCAGTTTTCTGGTTGTATTTTATCTAAGTCATCTTTACTTTAGTTGAGCTAAAGCTGTGGTTTTGCAAATTAAATCAGTTGTGGGTTTATACATATATCTCCTCCATGTGTTTACTAAGCCTTTTCTTAAAAAAAAAAAAAAAATTAGCATTCTATGTCTGTTTTCATCTTTTTAGTTGTGTGAGGGAAGATTTGTTTTGCTTAAGGTTTTCTAAAAACAAATTCAGAACTATTTAGAAGAACACATCTAAAGAAACCAAAACACTTTTTAAAACTATAATTTTAGCCATCATTGAATTCTCTTAAAGTTTTGATGTTTGATTGTAATGAAGAGATCTTGTGGCTTTTGGGCCTGGACTTCATGCTTTCAGGGGAGAAGCTGCTCCATGTTTTTCAACGTGGAGGAGATTTTGAAAGGCATCTCTTATAGCTACTGTGGAAGAGGAATAGGCAGCATGCAAAGGTGAGAGGGTTGGTATTAATTAGGAATCTATTGTAGTAATTTAGAGAAAATATCTGAAATTCTCAAACTAAAATACTGAAGAGTAAGGATCAAGTACAAAAAAAAAAAAAACCAGATAAAATTCACAGGACTTATTACATAGTGGGATGGGAAGGATGAAAGTGAAGGAGTACTTATAGTCCAACATGTGTAGCTTGACAACTCAATAAATGGTAATTGCCTTGACCAAGACAGAGGAGAGAGGAGAGGCATAGGTGGTGGGGAAATGGTAGAATTCGTATTTATTTTGGTTGTGCATGAAAAGCTGGTGGAACATCACTTGGAGTGGTCCAATACATAGCTGAAAACACAGTATACATCAAAAAAATCATACCTTTCAAAGTTATCACTAAGAAGACCACTGAAGCCATCAATGTGGATGAGACTGGCCGGAAAAAAAGTCAAATCCAAACCTGGATGTTTTCCATAATACTTAGGCAAAGCAAACTGAACCAACAGAGTAGACTAAGAGTGAACAAGAGATGGAAGGAAGGAAGCAGGAGGCAAGCAGGAGACCGGCGGTGTAACATGTGATAGCGAGGAGGAAGACAAAGAATGAGCCCATGATCTGGAGGCTGGCATCATCCCTGCCTTTGAGAGAGCTGGATTGGCAGGGTGGCGGGTGGCGGAAGCCAAATGGCAGAAAGTGGAGAAGCCAAGGGAAGGTGAGGAAATGAAAATGGTCTGCAAAGCTTGTTGGTGAAGGAAAAGGTCAGAGCCCATATCTGCAGGAGAAGCAACGTCAGAAGTTGTCAGGGGATGGGAAGCGTGAGCATGTTTGCAGATGGGGGTGGGACAGAGGCTGAAATCACAAGAATGACAAGGGGTAAAGGGAAAGAATAGTTCCAGGGATGTGGCTAGGGGCAGGATCATACTTGGGACACTCCGGAGGGAAGAGGTGGAGATAAAGATAGGTTGAACCAGAGGGACGGAAGCTGAGCAAATCTGTGCCTTGTGGCTTCCATTTTCTCCTCAAAATGGACTAGCCCATCTGCCGAGGATGGAGAAGACAGAATTATGTTTTTGGAGATGCAAGGAGAACACGCATGGAACAGCCAGTTTAGGAAATGGGAAAGGAAGCAGCCCAGGAATGAGATAAAGAGTAAAGATTGTTGGCAAATTCAGTAATAAATGAAATGCTTTATATTATTTGTTGCTTTCTTATAGTAAAAATACACATAGCATAAAATTTACCTTTTTAACTATTTTTAAGCATACAGTACAGTGATATTAGTTAGATTCACCACTGCTGTGATCAATTTCCAGAACTTTCTCATCATCCCAAACAGAAACTCAGGACCCACTAAGCAATAACTCCCCATTACTAGCTCCCCCTAACCCCTGGAAACCACCATTCCACTCTCTGTCTCTATGGATTTACCTGTTCTAGATATCTCATATTTGTTGCTTTTAAAGAATGATGTATAAAGAAAAAAGAGAATAACCAGAAGGCAATAATTCTTGCTATAATGTTCTGTAGATGAAGAGGTCATTCTTAAACCATCCCCTATTCTTTTCAATCCACCCTATGGTATCCACTTACAAAACATAACTATAATGTTATAAACTTGGTATAATGCATTACCCTTAAAGAAATCCAAATTTACTTTGAGACCCCTTAAATTCTCCTTTGATGTCTGTTTACAATATCCATACACAACAGCGGGTGTCTTTTCCCCTCATCCAAATGATAGCACAGAATTGCAGTTTGGTAAATATTTTTCTGTTTAGCGGTCTGTTTCAGAGGATTGCTTTCTTCATCTGAATCTCTGTTGTCTGAAATAGAAGTTCCTAAAAATAGCTTGTATATGTATCACTTAGAGAGATGAGAGATTCTACTACTAAGATACGCAAACAGATAACCCCTCTGCTTTAATGTTAGTTATAGGTTATGCGAACAGATCCTTACTGTCCAAGAGGAGATTCGGATGAGTCCTTATAGCATTAGACTCCATTATTTTTCATGGAAATCATTCTTGATAGGAGACTTATTGGAAGAAATGTCTGATACTGCAATCAACTTCCACTTTCATTTTCTGTGACCAACCCCAGAAAGAGTTGACAAAATTCCCGCAGTGGAGGTGAGTGATAGGTGCCTCTTCCTACAGCCGTACCCAGGGGGTGAGGCCTCGCCAGATGCCTTCTAAATTTAGGGTTCCACATAGAAACCTCAAGAGCCAGGGGTGCCTGGGTGACTCAGTCGGTTAAGCATGTGACTCTTGGTCACAAACTCGGGTTTTGATCTCAGGATCATGAGTTCAAAACTAGCATTGGGCTTCATGCTGGGCATGGAGCCTACTAGTAAAGAGAAAAAAGAGAGAAAAGAGAAGAGAAGAGAAAAAGAAACGTCAACAGCCATTGCACTTCCCCGAGCCCCGAAGCAGTGATTCTCAAAGTGTGGTCCTGAGAACGCTGGAGATCCTCAAGACTTTTTCAGGGAATTCTCATCTCAAAACTGATTTTATAGAACTACTAAGGCCTTTTTACCTTTTCATTTTCATTCTGTCCAGTGGAGTTTTCCAGAGGCTGCATGTTATAATAGCAACAGACTAGATGCACAAGTAGATATGAAAAGCCTGCCATCTTCTATGAAGTGAGATACTAAAAAGATTTGCAAAAACGGAGTGCCTGGGTGGCTCAGTCAGTTAAGCGTCTGCCTTCGGCTCAGGTCCTGATCTCAGGGTCCTGGATCGAGCCCCGCATTGGTCTCCTTGCTCAGCGGGGAGTCTGCTTCTCCCTCTCCCTCTGCCCCTCCCTGGCTTGTGCTCTCTCTCTTTCTCACTCTCTCACTCTCTCTCTCAAATGAATAAATAAAATCTTTAAAAAATTTTTTAAAAAAGATTTGCAAAAACGTAAGAGAGCACCACATTTCTCATTTGTTGGCTTTAAAAATATTTATCATAAAATATGCTTATGTTAAGATATTGTATATAATGGAATTTTATTGTTATTTTTAGTTAGTAAATAATTGTTTTTAAATTTTCTCAGTGTTATTTTCTGATACAGCAAATATCTTAGATTTAATCCAAATCCATGCGTGTTCTCCTTGCATGGAACAGCCAGTAAACCAAAGCTCTTCAGCATCCTCAATAATTTTCAAGAAGGTAAAGGAATCCTAAGACCAAAAAGTTTGAAAACCACTGCTATAAAGTAAGGAAAGTGAATAAATTGAGACTATATGTATCAACAAGAATGAATCTTACAAACCCAATAAATGGAGTTGTAGAATATAAACAATTTATGCTCAGTTTTAAAGCCAGTAAAATATGCTATATAGAGAATAGATACATAGATATACACTACATGTATCAAAAAAATGGTGAAAATAATAACTCCAAAGTCTGGATAGTAATTCTCTTGGTAGGTACTGGTAGTATGAAAGAGAATGCAGTCAGTGGGAGGACATTGGAAAGCTGAAATAGATTGGTTAGGTTTTCCTTTTTAGGTTGAATTGTAGGTATAAGGTGTTCCTTAAGTTATTTTTTTGTTTGTTTTTGTATGCCTGGAAAGTTTTATAATACAATATAAAAAATAATAGCCAGGGGTGCCTGGGTGGGTCAGTTGGTTAAGCATCTGCCTTCAGCTCAGGTCATGATCCCAGGGTCCTGGGATGGAGCTCTGCATCATGCTCCCTGCTCAGTGGAGAGTCTGCTTCTCCCTCTCCTTCTGCCCATCCCCCTCCATTCATGCTCTCGCTTGCTCTCTGTCTCTCAAATAAATAAATAAAATCTTAAAGACCAATAGCCATATACAACCCAACAATAACAAAAAGCAGGGGTGCCTGGGTGGCTCAGTCGGTTAAGGATCTGCTTTCAGCTCAGGTCACAATCCCAGGGTCCTGAGATCAAGCCCGGAGTTGGGCTCCCTGCTCGGCAGGGAGCTTGCTTCTCCCTCTGCCCCTCCTCTGGCTTGTGCTCTCTCTCTCTCTCAAATGAGTAAAGAAAATCTTAAAACAAACAAACAAAAACAAAAAGCAAAAGCCCAATTAAAAAATAGGCAAAGGACTTGAACAGACATTTCTCCGAAGATATTATACAAATGGCCAAGAAGCATATAAGAAGATGCTCAACATCACTAACCATTAGAAAAATGCAAATTAAGATCACAGTGAGCTATTACCTCACATGTATTAGATGACTATTCTCAAAAACACAAAATAACAAGTTTCAGTGAGGATGCAGAGAAATTGGAGCCCTTGTCCAATAGGGAATGTAAAATGGTACACCTGCTATGGAAAACAATATGGCAATGACTCAAAAAATTAAAAATAGAATTGTAGTATGATCCAACAGTCCCATTTGTGGGCATACAGCCAAAAGAATTGAAAGCAGTAACTCAAAGGGATATTTTCACATCTCTGTTCATAGCAGCATTATTCACGATAGCCAGTACATGGAAACAACCCAAATAACCATTGCTGGATGAATGGATAAACAAAATGTGGTACATACATACAATGGAATATTATTTGGTCTTAAAAAGGAGGAAAATTCTGACATGTTCTAAACATGGATGAACCTTGAGGACATTATCTAAGGGAAATACACCAGTTACGAGACAGACAAATAAATGCTGGTTGATTCCACTTACATGAGGTGTCAAACGTAAGTCAGAGTCATAGAAACAGAAAATAGAATGGTGGTCCCCAGGGGCTGTGGGGAGGCAAAATGGGCAATTGTTGTTTCATGGGTACAGAGTTTCAGTTCTGCATGATGAAAAGCTCTGGAGATCTATTGTACAACAATGTGAATATACTTAACATCATTGAACTGTACACTTAAAAATGGTTAAGATGGTACCTTTTATGTTATTTTTTCACCACAATAAATTGACAGTTATAACAAGACTTTGTCTGACCTAGGAATTCTGGGGTAACTCTAGTTACTGTTAAAAGTAGTAAATTAACTAAATCTGAATTATCTAATTATATTTCTTGCTCAGACTCCCTGCTTCTAGTCTTTTACTTTGGTTCATATTGACCATTCTGCCCTTCCAGAATACCCTCTATTTCCTCTCACCTACCTATATCCTACCTGAAGGAGTTCTGATGTATCCCTCCGGAGGATGCCCAACTAAGTTCTGCATTCTCCTTGGTAGAATCAGGAACCGTTCTGAGTCGTTTCATCTCTACTGCCTTGAGGACTCAGTACACTTATTTCGTATACAACCTATTATCCATTACTCATCTCATCCATGTATTGTTTCTTAGTTTTTCAGAGGTATTTGATCACCCCAACTAGAATTTAAGCCCTGGAAGACAGGTACAAATAACATTATTGTTGTTTATGTTTGCCTGTCACTGAGATTTGCATATAGCTAGCACACAGTAAGACTGGTGAATGAATGAATAATTGGATAAAGGGACAGATTATCAGTGGGATTTTAAAGATGTAGCTGAGCTGGATGTAGTAAAAGTTAAGTATAATATCTTCTCAGAACTACTACAGTTCTGGTTTCCCTATGCTTTACTTACGTTTCTTGCACCAAACACCAGATTTCCTCTCAACAGCCCCATCTTGCTCTATCCAAAGAGGCACTTCTACCCCAAGCCTGGATGGAGAGTGGGTAAGGTTGTTTTTACTCCCCTACCCTGCTCCCCCTGCCACCCCATTTTTATGGCCCTTTTTGTTTTAAGGGGCTTACTATTAATTGGCACACACAAGCAGGTAGCAGGTAGCAAAAATAATAAATATCAGGGCTTGTACAACATTGTAAGAGTAATGCCTGGTATTTGATGTTCGGTATCTCTCATCTCAGTTCCTTACTATTCTACTTAGAAGCTGTGACAATTTCACCCTTTTTAAAATTGTGGTAAAATATAGCATAAAATTTACCATTTTAAAGTGTACAGTTCAGTGGGATTAAGTATGTTCACATTGTTGTGCAACCCACAGCCACCATCCATCTCCAGAAGTTTTTAACTTCCCAAAGTTTCTGTTCCCACTAAACACTAACTCCTACTTCCTCCCGCCCCCAGTGTCTGGTAACCTCTATTTTACTTTCTGTCCCTATGAATTTGGCTGTTCTACGTACTCATATAAGTGGAATCATAATTATTTGTCCTTTGTGTCTGGCTTATCTCATGATAATATCCTCAAGGTTCATCCACGTTGTAGCAGGCATTAGAATTTTCTTCCTTTTGAGGGCTGAAGAATATTCTACTTTAAACTTTTTGGACTTCAGTTGCCCCCTCTGTAAAATGGGATCAGTAGCCCATTCTTCAAAGTCTGCTGTGAGGACTTAACAAGACCATGAACAATGGTGGACAGTGCCCAGCACAGTGCTTTGACTTAAGATACTGGTTTAGTTTCCTTCTTTCCCTTTCTAATTTATAAATTTCATGAGGACCAGGTGCAAAAAATATGCCTTTCTCATTTCCCTAGTTCCTATGTCACACAATAGGGAGTGCACAATAATGATCATGTGTAACTGAATTGGAGAATCCCCTGATTTAGTAAATTAGAGATCCTCTGCCAGGGTCCAAGTATTATAAAAGTGATTGTTTCACACCTTTCTGCTCCTCCTCCTCACCCCACCTATAAATCAATATCGTAGAGATAATAATACCAGACCTCCGTCACTCAGGAAGACAAAGTTGATGTGATACACCATGGGATTCAGATCTCTGATAGCTTAGGTAAGAAAGAATGTTTGAACAGTTATCTCATAAATTCAGATGGTGAGGACAGGCTGAGAGAATCAAGCCAAAAGTTTTCAGTTATCTTAATTTGTGATTGTGTTTTGGCCTAAGTAAATTAGAGTTAATCACCGTGGAGTTAATTATAGCATCACTCCTTAGTAGTATGCTCTGTGGTCTTTCCATTAGAATGACAAATGGATACTTATGTTGACAGGATAGCTGGGTCACTAAAGAGGTAAATCAGATGAAGAACCTTGAGTGATGTTGATTCTGGTAGAAATACGAAGCCTTCCAGGAACTTTCCAGAATGGATGTGAAGTGGCGGGAATTAAACCAAAAACTGACTCTGTGACAAGCAGTTTAACTTCTTTCAGATTGATTTTTCCCATTTGTAAAGCTACTGTGAAAGAATTTACTTCACATTCTCTTTTGATTCTTAAAACATGGTTTACCCCAAACCTCTCTTTCTAGAGCTCCCTCAAAATATTAACTTAGTACAGAAATATTTTGCCTTGAGAATTTCTTTTTTCTTCAGTATGAATGAATGACTCCACCTCCAATTCATAGTAGGGGTATATGCTCAGGGAGAAAAGCCAAGTTTTTTGAAATCCTATATTTAGTTAAATGAATCTTACCTATCTAGACTGAGATAGCAGTAAGTGTGTAAGTTTAGAAATCAATGTCAAGTCTGTTTTATTTTGTCTTAAGAAAAAATAGGCTGGTAAAGTTTTAGGCACCTAAAATAATATAGCTTTCCAATTTGTTGAAAGTAAATGCGTCATCTCTGTTAAAGAGTAGGCTTCTGAATGTTTTAGAAATGATACACTACATATCTCAGGAAGTCCAACCCCTTAACGGATGGAAAAGGAAGGAATACTTTATTTGTGCTACAGGCATACCTTGGAGATATTATGGGTTTGGCTCCAGACTACCCGTAAATATCATAATAAAGCAAATATCACAATAAGGGAAGTCAAATGAAGGTTTCAGTTTCTAAGTGGATATAAAACTTATGTTTACACTGTATGGTGGTCTATTAAGTGTGCAATAGCATTATGTCTAAAAAAATCAATATACATATTTAATTTTAATTTAAAAATACTTGATTGCTAAAAAATGCTAACCATCATTTGAGCTTTCAGTGAGTCATAACCTTTGCTGGTGGGGGGTCTTGCCTCGATGTTGATGGCTGCTGACTGATCAGGGTGGTGGCTGCTGAAGGTGGGGTGGTTGCAGCAATTCCTTAAAATAGCCCCACAATGAAGTTTGCCACATGGATGGACTCTTCTTTTCATGAATGATTTCTCTGTAGCATGTGATGCTGTTTGGTAGCATTTTATCCACTGTAGAACTCCTTTGGAAAAGTGGAGTCCTTCCTCTCAAACCTTGCTGCTGCCTTGTCAAGTTTATGTAATACTCTAAATCTTTTGTCATCATTTCAACACTCTTCCCAGCATCTTCATCAGGAGTGGACTCCATCTCAAGAACTCACTTTCTTTGTTCATCCATGAGAAGCGACTCCTCATCCATTCAAGTTTGATCATGAGATCACAGCAGTTCAGTCCCATCCTCAGGTTCCACTTCTAATTCTGGTTCTCTGGCTGTTTCCACCTCATCTGCAGTGTGCCGTTGCATTAGCCCCTAAGAAGAGAGTCAGCCCATCCCTTGAATCTTTGAAGCCACGCATTGACTTCTCCTCTCTAGCTATGAAAGTTGTAGATGGCATCTTCTTCCAATACAAGGCTGGGTCATCTCCATTGGCAATCTGTTGTTTAGTGTAGCCACCTTCATTAATTATCTCAGGCAGATCTCCTGGATAACTTCCTGCTTCACCTTGCACTTTTATGTTATGGAGACGGCTTCTTTCCTTAAACTTCATGAACCAACCTCTGCTAGTTTCACACTTTTCTTCTGCAGATTCCTTCCCTCTCTCAGCCTTCACAGAATTAAAAAGAGCTAGGGCTTTGCTCTGGATGAGGCTTTGGCTTAAGGGAATGTTGTGGCTGGTTAGATCTTCTCTCTGACCACCAAAACTTTCTCCATATCAGCAGTAAGGCTGTTTTGCTTTCTTATCATTCATGTTTGCTGGAGTAACACGTCTCATTTCCTTCAAGAATTTTCCCTTTGCATTCACAACGTGGCTGTCACAAGAGGCCTAGCTCACCAAGTTTAATCATGTCTAGCTTTTGATTTAAAGAGAGAAATGTGTGACTCTTCTTTTCACTTAAAACACTTTAATGTCATTGTAGGGTTATTAACTGGCTTAATTTCAATATTGTTGTGTCTCAGGGAATAGGGACAAGAGAGAGATGGGGGAACTGCCAGTTGGTGGAGCAGTCAGAACACACATTTATTGATTAAATTCACCATCTTATGTGGGTGTGGTTCATGGTGCCCCAAAACAATTACAAGAGTAACACCAAAGATCACTGATCACACATCGCCATAACAAAAATAACAATAATGAAGAAGTCTGAAATATTGCAAGGATTACCAAGATGTGACACAGAGACATGAAGTGAGCAAAAGCTGTTGGGAAATGTTCTGATAGACTTGGTTGAAGCAGGATTGCAGAAGAAATGCAGTATCCGCAAAGTGCAATAAGGCGAAGTTTAATAAAATGAGGTATACCTCTGTACTAAAACTGGAGACCAAAATACTGTGTAGGTCTTACAGAATTGGGGTTTGTCTAAGAATAAGGAAAGGGTAAAATATAATATTGTACAAACAAATATCCTATCTTGCCTTTCCTTCCCAGGATCCCATACTTAATGGTCACACAGGACCTCCCAAAGGATAGAGTATCTTAGCAATTAAGCAATGGTTGCTTTGGAGACAAATACAGCAGTGCTAGATCCCTGGTCATGGGCAGGGCAGGTGGGGATGCAGAAGGGGTTCAGATCTCTAGATCCACCCTGCACACAACGATAAAATAAAAATTAACATGGCACTCGTATTTTTGTTGTTTTGCCTTTCTCCCCAAATATATATTGTAAGTCTTTTGTATTACAGACACATTGTAAGAAAACAAAGTGTGAATTAATAAATTAATTAATTAAATCAGAATAAACAGTTCACTTGTTTTAATTCTAGTTTATCAATTTGGGGGCAGGTAAAGTAATTTAAATAGTTAAAAACAGGTTGTCGGGACCATTCACCTTTAAAAATAGAAACTGGCTGGCCCTGGTATAGTGGAGTGGGCCTTACAGGCTAAATCGTGGCTCTTCTCCTTTTCAGCAGTAAATCCTCACATGAGATGTTTAACCTCTGTGCCCAGTTTCTTCATCTGCGAAGTAGGGATGATGATTTCTACTTTGCAGAGCTGCTTTGGGCATTTTTTTTAGAGGAGTGTAAAGCACACAGTAGGTGCTCAATTAATGGTAGCCAATCATCTTATTTCTAACTTGCATTTCCATTGTAAATATCTATAACTTACGCACTTAAACATATCCATGTAAAACTCAAAATAGTCTTAGCGCTTAGCAAGCATTCACCAAAATATGTTCTCCAGAGATAACTCTCAGTCTATTACTTCCTTGTGAAATTTGACACATATTCCAAATTAATC
>NW_027555115.1:0-34192 GCF_964656455.1 Halichoerus grypus | reverse complement strand
GGAAGACTTTTGGCAGCTTCTCAGGAGGTTCAACATACATTTGTCATGCAATCCGGCAATCCAAACCTAGGAGCGGACTCCAGAGAAGTGAAAATGTGTCCAAAGTGGCTTGAACAAAAATTTCAGTTTTACCTCTAGTAGCCAAGATTTGGAGGATTCAAATGTCCATCAACAGGAGACTTGATGAACTGTGGTGTATTCATAAACTACTCCTCACCACAAAGAGGGACCTACTTACTAATACACAGAACATGGGTGACCCTCAAAACATCGTTGAACAAGAGAATCCAATACAGAAGAATAGATCATAAAACTTCATTTATATAAAGTTCAAGAACAAACAACGTTGGCCAATACAAATCAGTTTCCTTAAGTTCACTATGTAATGTTCACCTCAATTTTTTAAGTGATAAGAACTGTTAATTCTCAGCATTCATACAGCACTTCTGTTATTTTGTACCTCTTAAATGTCCCTCGCCAAAGTTAACCATAGGTGTATAACAGACTGCTGGTTGCCCCTAAAAATCATTTTCCACCTCTTCCTTAGACACACAGTCCCTAATTACGGCCAACACGTGACCACCTCCCATGCCTCTCAGCTGGGTGTAGCCCCACGAGGAGAAAGGTAGAGGCTCCTTCTAGAACGGGAGGTGGGTGCCTCCTTTCCTTCTGCTCTGCCTGGAATGGGAGCATGGCAGCTCGCGCCCCGGAGGTTGGCCCAAAGCACCAGAATGAGGGCCACAGCCTGGAGAGGCAGAGCAAAGCCAGAGGCAGCCAAGGGAGCCGGCCTCCGCGGCTTACCGACACGGGCATCTCCACGAGAGACCAGCTGCAGGTTCCTGAGGCCAGGCTCCACAGCTGCACCTGACCCTGACGCAGGAAGCAGAACCTCAGAATTAAGCCTCATCTTTATTCTGTTCTCATCATCCATAATGGGCATTTAACTAGATGTCTAGGTTTTATTTTCTTCCCCAAATTCACTTTAAGGAATTTTTTTCTTAAAGCAAAAAAGTTCAACAAAATTTGTGATTTATTGTGCCAGTGAATATGTAAGAGACAAAATGACATTCCCTACGAATTATTTGGTGTCTGTGATTTTCTGAACACCACGGCCAGATGGTTTTCATAGAAAGAGAAGAGTGTATTTATATAGTTCAAAGGTTTGCTTTTTTTTTTTGGCCTTAAAAAAAAATACTATTGATTGTAACATGCAGCTCTATAGGAAAAAACCTCGACACTGGAGGCGAAACCGGGTATTTATTACTGTGCGTGTGCTCATTACGGCGGTCTCTGACAGGGGTCCATTAAAATCAATTTTTATGTTTCTATGTATTTTCTTTATCTAATGTTCTATGGCATTGTGTTTATTAGCCAGTTATGACAAACCCTGAGCAGGAGTGGGTGGTTTTTCCCCCCTTCTGTCAGAAATAATGAGAACTGCAATTTTAATACCACAACTCACAATCAATGAATGGAGGAAATGTTACATTTCAGAACAAAACATTAAGGAGTGCTTTGAATTTTTTTTTATGTTTTTACAATTAAGAGAAATAGAGTGGAGATCTTTCAAAACAGAAGTACACGTGTCTTGCTAGAAATGGCAAGCGCGAACGTCATGCTAGGAGGGCTCTTCCCACCCTTGCTCCCCAGCTGCACGCTCTCGGGAAGCCGGACCTCAGCTCTCAACTCCAAGACTTCGGTGTCAGTCACCTGGCGGACTCTGAACAAAGAAGGGGGTCCTGATTTAAAAGCACCAAGATTAGGCAACATGTCCCTGTTACCAGAATTTCCAGAGATTCCCACGTTTGCTGAAGAATCAGAACAGTCAGGGCCCACAGCCACTCCGCCGCTCGGTAGACGTGCGGATCCCACGTCCCGGAGCTCTCCCGGTGCAGGGGAGGCCCGCGGCCAGGCGCTGCCGCGGGAGGGCCGCCGTGCGGGACGGCCAGCCCGTGGCCACGTTATGACCCACAGCGGACAAGCAGCAACCCTCGCGTCTTTGCGGCTCTGAGCAGATGCCGCATGGGGGGCACAGGGGACTCACCCAGCGTCCGGGGTCTTCCTGCCGCGCAGCCTGATCTCATGCAGTCCCCGCTCACAACCGGAGATCTCGATCTTCCCCAAAGGGCTGTCCACCGTCCTGTATCTCGTTTCACAGGCCCCGTCCATCCTCCCTAGCGCCTACGAGAAAGGTTTTCAAGCAAGTAAGAAAGTCCAGTGAAAGACTTTGGTCCCTTTTAAAGCACAACAGGCGCCCGTTATTTAACACAAAACGGCTTCCAAAGTTTGTCCCCGTTCTGGGGATTTAATCATCGAATAGGTCATTTTTGTAATCTACTTAGGGGACAGAAAATGTCATAATTACCCGCAGCAGCCAGCTGGTGGTGCGGCTCCCTGCTCCCACCTTCCCGAGGCCCGGTGGACAAGAGCTCCTTCTGGGGTCCCGAGGACTACGCTAACCTTAGCAGAACGTTTACCAACTTTCGCATCGGCAGGAACTGAAGCCGTTTGACACACTGAAGGAAATACATCTAAAACCAAGGCCAGTGAAGTGAATTTGGAAGCGGAGGGTGGACGCAGCACTTGCGTCCTGGCACCTGCACGAGCAGGCCGTCAGGGGCGCATGCGCGCTGGAATAATGCCCGAACCCTTTGGGCACCTGCACGAGCAGGCCGTCAGGGGCGCATGCGCGCTGGAATAACGCCGAGCGCCCCGGAAAGCGCACAGCTGACCCTTAAGCAGCGTGCGTGTGAACTGCGTGGGCTCACTTCCACGCGGCTCTCCGCTATAGGGCTGTGAACCTTATGTTCTCTGCCCTATGATTTTCTGAACACGTCCTCGAGCTTCGGTTTTTATCAGAACACGGTACATAATACAAATGATCTATAAAACAGGTGTTAACTGGCTGTTATCAGTAAGGTCAACAATAGGCTTTTAGTAAGGTTTTCGGGAGTCAACAGTTACATATGGAGCTCAGTGCCCCTAATCCCACGTTGTTCCAGGGTCCACTCTGTATCCAACTTATGTTCAAAGAAATGTACAAACATAAAAACCACCCTATGATGTATCCTACCTGTTAATTTTGATATTAATTTTGGTCAACAGAGCAAAGGCTAGAAAGAACGAACAGGTACGGCAAGAACAGTGAGAAGCCTAAAGGCAAACCCACACTTGATAAAAATCACTCCAAGTGCGGGCAGGGAAGAGGATGGGGAGCCAAGAGAGGGTTAGGGGGACAGTGGGGACGAGTACCAGGACCAGCCCGCGCCCTTGGAGCTCCTCCTCTCCCTGCAACTCCTTGTCGTGCTCCGGAGAATGAATTGGAGGGAGGCGCTCCAGCCCCCCACCATGTGACCTTATATGCCCACGTTTCCCAGCGCTCCACGCTCGCCTGCAGCCACCTGCGATGAACTGGAATAGCCACTTCTCTGTCCTGCAGGCACCTCCCATGAACAGCGGCAACCCTGCAAGAATGCTCTCCTCCATGCAGCTCTACGCAGGATGGCAGTGCGGTCCACGCGCACCCCCACGCCACCCGGGACTTAGCCTAGGGACTCTCCTTCCCCTCACCCCGCCTGTCCCCTCACACACCTGCACCCCATCAAGCACTGGTTCTTACCACTGCCAACTCCGGCTCAGGTCCCGAGGCCTCATCAACTCTCACGTGAGGAAGGAGTTCTTCGGGACCCTCAGTACACCTGGGCCCTTCCCTTCCCTTCCTTCCCCTCCCCCTGAACAACAAATCAACTGCCAATTACATGAAGGGGCTACAGCAGGGTCAGCAAACTGCAGCCCACTGGCCAGACCCAGCCCCCACCTGCTTTTGTGAATCAAGTTTTGTTGGGACGCAGCCCACCAGCTGTGGCTGCCTTCCCACTCCAGTGATGGAGAATGCACGGCCCCGAGCACTTACCCCGGGCCCTCGGCACACCAGGTCTGCTGAGCCCCTCAAGGTCCACGCTCTTGCCCCCCTCCTGCTCCGTGCCCGCTCAGGGCCTGATGCGTGGGGCCTCAGCTGCACATCCCTTCCCTGACCGTCCAGCTGCCCCATGTGGCCCGGCATCTGCTTCACTGCAAAACCTCAACACACCCCACTGCCCCCACCCCCAGGCCCTGTTCCCTTCCCTGCCCTTCCGCCTGCTTCTAATGCCACACACTGACTCCCTCAGCTGTCTTCCCAGCAGCCAGGAGAGAAGTGCATTTATATCCCCTGACGAGGTCAAGCAGCACTCCCCAAACCACATGGTATATAAGCAGCGCCCCAAGATTCTACCCTAAGCCTGGGGCTCCAGAGCCTCCCTGTTCAACATCCACTTTTCTGTAGGTATTGACAGGGATCGGAAGCAGATTCCTCCCCCAGTTGCCAGTGAGTGGACACGGGACTGTGATGGTCACCGGACATCAGAGACACTCTCTGACACATCGTACTCCTTGAACGCCCCAACTTCCATGGATCCCCAGTGCCTGAGGGCACCCCCTCCACTTGGCCACCCATGGGTAGGAAGCAGACAGTGGCCTCCCAGCAATGTCCTGTCATTTTGCAAAAGTCACCTAAACTGAGCTACAAGTGCATTCATCTGTGGGATCAAGGATACCTAAATCGCAGGGTTGGCATGAGGATTAGCCGGAACATGTATCTAGATCTGGCTTCCCAGAAGGATTCGGGATTACTGTCATCCCTGCCACATTGACATTTTAACCATATGCCCTTGACCTTTGTCATAGCACTCTACTCTCCTCCGCAAAATCTTATCCAACAGCACCAAAATCCTTACCATTCTTCAAAAGCAAATGGCCACCCCTTCTCCCAGCCCCCTGGGGGCCTTCCGTCATTCCTTGGAGCCAGAATCAACTGCTGTCTACCCATCCCTCACATCCGTGGACATTTCCCATCACCCTGAGCCACTGGCAGATGCTGGGGGAGCAGGGAGTTTGCTACCATGAGTGAGGATTCCACCCAAGACAGACGCATCACGTGCATAGGGAGTTTATCAAATATATGTTGAATTAGATGACCAGCATTTCTACCATCCAGGCCAAGAGTCTGGCACAGCATTTCCCAAAGTGTGTTCCAGAAGACTACTCAAAGAAAGGTTCCAGGGGGAGTGAGAAGCCTGGATGCACCTAAACGGTCCTGAGAAACTTACCTGCACACCGGCAGTGTGTTAAAAGCTCTGAGCAGTCCTGCATAGGAACCGGCTTACATTTACCTAACTCACAAACATGTTCACCATGAACCCACGTCTCCTGCCTAGGCCCTGCTTGGAAGCTGTTTCTAACAGATCTGGGCTCAGGAGCCCTGGCTGAGGCCTCAGGTCTGGAGCATGAAAAGCCACAAGCCCTTTTCTCAGGCACGGCTCCTAATGGCAAGCATCAGAAAGTGATACCAGCTAATTTAAGCACAAAAGCAATTTACTGAAAGGCTGTTCCATAACTCACAGAACTTCTGGGAAGGCTGGAGAAACAGGCTCAGAAAACCGTAGGAACCAAGACTGGCCACAGTCCAACCACAGCCAAAGTGGAACCTCAGGAAACATCTGTGGGGCAGCCCGGGCCTGCAGACACGCAGCTGCTGCCACTGTTGCCCCTGGAAACAGGATGTTGCAGCCCCCATCAATTCCCTGCTGCCTGGCCCCTGTGTCACTGGCCCCCAATTCAAGGCCTAGGATGTGGACCCAGCACTGCTGCACAAACTCAGACTGGCACAATCCCAGCCAGGCGATGGAACACTCGTGGCTCACTCTCCTTCCCAGGACTCTGTTTTCTCACCAAACAGCAGTCATAGCACTGATTCCAGCACCCTCCCCGGGCTGCTCTGTGGGCCCAACTGCACAGCACAGGGAAGACCGTGAACGGGCTGCTGAGCCCGCGCTCCCGCGGGGAAGGAGCTCCCTGTGCACCGGGCACAGCCCCCTCATACCCCTACTGCAAGGAACGTGTATGCAGATGGGGGTCCAGGAGAGGGTCAGGGCAGGGTGGTGAAGGTGACGGAGGGCCTCTCCCACCTCCACCACATGGAGTGCCGGTCTCTGGAGGGCTCAGTCCCGCGTGCTCCTCAGGGAAAGGGCCTGGCATGTTACGAAGCCTCACCCCAGCGGCCAGACTCCGACCACAGGCAGGAGGGCCTTGGCTGGACTTCAGAGGCTCTTGGCCTTGAACACCATGGGGAGGCTGCCACAGTGGGCTCTGAACCAAATGACGCCCATGCACCCCAGGGCCTGCATCTCTGAACCGGGCCATAAGGACGCTGAAGCTTGGCCTGCCCACCGCTGTACCAGCCCCAATGCAGCCCGCACCCAGCACCATGGTGCTGTCCCTGGTCCGCCTGGTCTAACCTCACACATGAAGGGCACCCTCATCATGGTGAGGACCAGCCCTGAGGACGCCCATGGCTGCTGGAGGCCACAGGAGGCCCCAGGAGGCCCCAGGACATCTGTGTCACTCACAGAGCAGGGGAAACGCTAGCCAAATCATGCCAAGAACCAAAAAATGGCAATCAGTCCATAACTGGAGTAACTGGAGTGTTGAACTCAGTTCTGAGGGAACGGCCTTTGTCCCTCATGGCCACACCCAAGCAGCCAGTCATGGGGTTGGGTGAAGTCTAAGGGAGTAGGCTCCAGAAACTCTGTTATGGGTTAACAGAACTGAATTCAAACTCCATGTTCAGCTTCCTGAACGTGAGGATTCGCCGAACCACCTTCCCCGAGATGAAGGCCTGGAACCCACAGCCCCCAGCCTGGCCCAGACCCGGTGGGGCTACGCTTTCCCTGCTACGGCCAGGTGCCTACACCCATGAGCAGAACCGCTACTCGTCAAGGAGAATCAGCAGAACCCACTGCCTGCTACTTTGCCAAAAAAACAGAAGCAGCAGTTTTAACAGTGTTTTATATTAACCCCACCAGAAATGGAATTTGAGACTCCACAGAAACCTACATACACTTCCCTTCCTACCGACACGCAGGACGTATGGCAGAGTCCTTCCCCGGGCAAAAGTAAAATCGAGCTCAGTCCGTCCATCCTAGCATGCAATGGGTAACGTGTCCCTGGGACAGACGCGCTGGGCCGTCTGGCTGGCAGGCAGCGTGTGGACGGGAAGCCACAGGCAGAGACAAGTGTGTCACCGCACGAGTCCCGGGGGGGCTGGCAGAGGGTGGAGGGAGGCTTGCAGCCCGGGTGGGGTGTCACAGGCACCGGGAGGGCAGCAAGAAGGCGCTTCAATAGCCGGCGCACACGTCGGGGAGCCCGCGCGTCCCAACACAGGCTGGTGGGAGGTTCTGCCTGGAAGGAACAATGCCAGACACACGCGGGGCCGGCCAGGAGCGGGGTGGCACAAAGAAGGCGACGGGCTTCCGAGCCGTGTGAGCACGACACCCTCACACAGCGAAAGCCCCGCGCTCCAGAGACCAACCCACCGCTGGGCTCCGGCCCAGAGAAGGCCAAGAGCCTGACCCCGACGAGGGAGCCAAGAAAGGAAGGAGGCCCGGCGAAGACACTTGCCGGCTGGCAGCTTGACAAGATTCGCAGGCAGCGAGTCCAGGGCCAGGCGGGCTCCCACGGCCCCTCAGGACTAGCGGGAAGCCTTGCCAGTGGGGAGGGCGGCCGGCAGGGGAGAGGTGAGGAGGAAAGAATTTTTGGAGAAAATGACATCCACACAGAGACCTGGCTCGTAACAAGGAGGTGGGCAGGCCCGACGACACCCGCGGGCCAGCAGCCGAGGCGCGCAGGGCACGGAGGGGCCGGGGTGCGGGCGCGGAGGCACATGGAGTTCCGTCGGATGGGGTCTGTTTGCTCTGAGTCACCTTCACAGAACGTAAGCTCCAGGACAGGTCGCAGACGCTACGGGACAACTCTGGCCAAGGAGTAAGAAGTCTGCTGAGGGTTTAATAACAAAACAAGCGGCAGACACCATCTCCTTCCCCTTCTTCCTTCCCTGACAAGGAGGATGCACGGCCAGGAGCTGCGGCCACCACCTGGGGCCATGAAGGAGAGGCCACGGGACTGGACGGCCCTGATGCCACCACCACAGTCACAGTGCCCTGACACACTCCTACTCATAGGAGAAAGACAGTCCTGTGTGTCGCAAGCTGGCGTTTGGAGGAATTCCTGTCTGCCTCCAGCTAGGGTATCCTAACTGATCCACTGCCGTATCCCAGCACTTAGAATAGTGCCCAGAACATTGCAGGTGCTCGGTAAAGACCTGATGAATAAATGAGCGGATCACACCAATCATTCCATTATGCCTGAAGTAAGGACTCAGAAGGAGAACTAACTCCAGGATTAACAAGAACCAATGGCTGGGGGTCTGCTGGCCTGAGGAGTCCAGGAAGGCTCCTTGGAGGAGGTGTCAACATGAGAGACAGTAGGCATTTTGCGGGGTGGGTGAGGACAGACTACGGCAGGTCTGCCCGTGTAGGGCCTGGTGCCAGAGGGAACACAAGGCATTCAGGGACTCGAAGGGGTCAGCCTGGAGGGAGAGGCCCATGTTTGAGAGGGGCCTGCTGTGACAGCTCTGGGAGCAGTGAGGACCAAGTGTGGGGGACAGGAGTGGGAGGGCAAGGGCTAACCCTGAGGACCCCCAGGACACCCAGGGCAGAGAAAGGGCTTGCTGTCCGTAGCGCTGTGAGCACATCCATGCTCACAGGGTTATGAGCGCACGGGCTCTCTGGCTGAGTAACAGAATCTGCCCCAGCTAACAGTCTGCCCGGCTGCCCTCCAAGCCCAGACGAGCAGGGGAACCGTGTAAAACCCCAGCCATGTACTACTCCTAAGCAGGAGGTTTCTGTTGCACGCCACAGGAATGCTCAGGCCTTCCTTCCCGAAGAGGCCAGTGCCACCTGTGGGAATACATACCTAGCCACGGGGCCTGTGGGGCTGACTCGGAGCAGAGGGGAGGGGAAGGGCGCCACTGTCACTCCCCAGTTTGCCTAACAGCGCAGCGTGGAAAACCCAGCGTCTGGGAGTTTCGGAGTTAGACTCCAGGCCCGGACAGCGGCTCCGACAGCCAGTTCTCTGAGTGGTTCCCTGGGAGCCCGACTGGGAGAAAATGACACGGGGAGGACACCAAGGGCCGCATTCAGGCTGCGGGAGGGATCAGATGGCAGGCTCCCCACCCCTACTCGCACGCGGCCTGCGATCCACAGCCTGGCAGCGTCACGGGCTCCAGGCCCAGCTCCCTGCATCCTCCTTACAGCATCCACCTAAAGCCACGAGAGTGGCTGACGTTAATTGGTGGCAGAAAAAAATGGATTTTTCATGGCTATTTGGAGACCTCTGAAAAAAATGAAACGAATCTCGTTTCATCCCCCTCTCAACATGAATGGCGTTTAATGTTCTGAATTACGCAGTTGGCGCCAGAGGCTGGGTTTCCACTGTACTAAATGCAAGAAGCCCAGATGCAGAAACTGTCTTCTTTCTCCTTTACTTGTCGTTTTCCAGGCCTGCTGTGTGGGTCTACAACTGACTTCCAGAGCCATCTCTGCAGTTCCGTACCTTCTACTTTGAACCCCTTCCAGTATGGCCCTGCTGTGTGAGGAAAATGCCAGAAAAAGGGCTAGAAGAAAAAAACCGCCTGCCTTCTCATAGGCTCCTTGCAAACCAAGTAGGAGACATTTGCTTTTGTTAAACATCGGCCCGAAGAGTCGGCCTGGGAGTGAGTGGGCACCTGGCCTGCAGGCCGGGCTCCAGGCTTTGCCGGGGAGTCCCCGTCCGGGGCCTCGGTGTGCCCGTCAGCTGCAGGTGTGAAGTGGGAGCCCAGCAGGCGTGCTGGGGACGCCCTAGGAAAGGGGAGAGACCATGTCCGGCTGCCTGGGGACACCAGCAAAGCCACCATGAAATGGCAACTCGTTCTGTAATCTCCCTGCTCAACGGCAAATAAGAAAAAGCAGGAGGGAAGCACCTCTGTCCTCAGAACTCAAGATGAGCCCACCTGATGATCTGGCGTGCGGGAATATTTTAATTAGAAAAAGCACACGTGTCAAAAGCCCAGAAAAGAGAAAATTCTTCATACCTATCACTTAATAACAAAGCTGGCTGTGGGGGGCGGGAGGAGGAAGCGGATGGGATGGAGCCCTGCCAAGTGCAGACACGGAGGAGGAGAGTGCTGGAGAGAAGGCCAGGTCAGTGGCTGCAACCCACTCAGGGCACCTGCTCTGCCCACCAGGGCCACCCCAGTGCCACCTCGCTGGGCAGCATTCAACAAGACAGCCAAGGTGTGGCTCAGTTTACTACGTTCTAACAACCAAAAAGGGCTGCATTAGGTTGAAATGTTTTTTGCCAGAGAAAATTCTGGCCCTGCCGTCTGGTATGTCAAACTCAGAATGGATCCAAAGGTCGTGCAAAAAGATCACTCCACGTCCTCACAAAAACCTGCACACGATGTTTATAGCATTTTTAATCATAACTACCCAAACCTGGAAGCAACCAAGAGTGCAAACAATCTGAAAAGGCTGCGTACCCTGTGATTCCAATGTGTGACATTCTGGAAGGGGCTGGGGGAGGGAGGGAGGACCAGGCGGAGCACAGAGGATCTGTGGGGGGCGGTGAAGCTACTCTGTAGGACACTAGAACGGTGGGTACATTTATCCAAGCCCATATAAAGTACAACACCAAGAGTGAGCCCTAACATAAACCATGGACAAATGTCCCCCTGTGGGAGGGGGTGCTGACAGTGGGGGAGGCTGAGTATGTCTGGGGGCCAGGGGTATCTGGGAACCCTCTGTAGCTTCTGCTCAGTTTTGCTAAGAACCTAAAACTGCTCTAAAAGTTAAAGTTTATTAATTAAAAAAAAAAAGTCATTCCAAAGCCTTGTGCCATGCTGCTGACATGGAAGTGATTCTCTTTATTACTAATAAATTTCTAAGAACCCAGCTACTTGTACACATGAACGGAGGAGAAATTCTGCACCACGATCAAAAAAGTAGGTTTTCCAATGAGAAGACCGTTGTACGGGAATCCCATAAGCCCCGTGTTCTGCCCCCATTGTGAGCTTACACACAGACTTCGGGGCTATGGGTCCCGCTGGAACACAAGCAGTGCCCTTTGTCCTTGCTAGCGCTGGACCTGATGAGCGCGGCTTCCGTTGTACGGAACACTCTAACCACAAGAGCCCTGGCAGCAGGGGCCAGGCTGCGGAAGTGGCGTCCACAGCCCCACACGCACGTGTGCAGCTTCCTGGGGGGCTCGGCATTCACAAGTCGGGGCAGCGTGTTATAAAACAGGCGGGAAGATGCCTACGCGTCAGAGCGGAGATACGGAGGGACATCTAAGGGAACGTGTTCACTGGCCTTTAAAACGACCATTTCTAGATAAAAACAGGCACTGGTCTACACTTTATTTATTGAAAAAAAATTTTTTTTTTTTTGACAGAGAGAGAGCGAGCGAGGGAGAGGGGCAAAGGGAAGAGGCAGGGAGAGAATCCCAAGCAGACTCCATGCCCATGTGGAACCCCACAGGGGACTCGATCTCAAGACCCTGAGATCATGACCTGAGCCAAAATCAAGAGTTGGACCCTCAACCGACGGAGCCGCCCAGGCGCCCCGGCAGTTGAAAGTTATACTTAAAACTTGGTTTTCCTCTCCAAACTCCTCATTTTGTTCAAATTATCGAACTAAATATTAGTGATGCACGAGGGCAACTACTTTTCTGTTCCGAGGCTCAAACATGCTTTGACTCTGCGCTCAAACAGGAATTAGGGGGACTTAGAATGCAAACTGCTCTGTGTCTGCGTGTAAGAAACAGGTCATACACAGAACGGCGCACAAAACTGACGTGCACTGTTTAACAAATTACTCTAGAAATCTCCCAGAACTTCTGGCACTTCTGAAAAATACTTCCAAGTGATAACTACCGCTCACACATGCATCCCAACGGTGCAGCTAAACTATCTCTGGACCTAGCCAAAAACCAACATGACACCAGAGCACCATACAGTAAGGCCTAGAAAGATCTTCCTGGAAGTTCATTAGTAACTATCAGTTATTTCTCTAGTGCTTCATAAAGTGCTTCCTACTCACCAGGCCACCGCACGCCGGACCCAAGCCCGCAGACTCCCACGACGGGGGGCGCGCTGGCGTCTGGGCGTGCGCACGCAGGGGGACACCATGCCGGGCCCGCGCACACGAAACCACAGGCTCAACACTGTACGTGGTCCTAGCTAATTCATTTTGTGGAGGAAAACAGTTTTACACCAACACGAGGATGAAATGGGAAAGTCACAGTTTTGCTAGGGTAAAGAGGAGACTTCGAACAGGTTTCAACTTGCTGGGCTCGCAGGCCCTCAGGAGCTGAGAGTCGCTGCCCATGCCCCTGCCCCTGCCCCCTCCCTGCCCCTGCTGTGCCCGTGCCTGTGTCCCCTGCCCTCTGCCCCCTCCCTGCCCCCTGCCCCGAGTGGGACTTTGGGGGAAAACTGGGAGAAGCCCAGCTCTAAGGCTCTGTTTGTTCAGGTCCCTCTGCTTTACTCCCTTTTCGTCAATTCAGTAAAATATTGTTTGACTAGTTAAAGGAAAACCACTTTTTATTCTTATTTATTTTTTGAAAAATCACTTTTTTTTTTTAAAGATTTTGTTTATTTATTTGACAGAGAGAGATACACAGCGAGAGAGAACACAAGCAGGGGGAGTGGGAGAAGCAGGCTTCCCGCAGAGCAGGGAGCCCGATGCGGGGCTCGACCCCAGGACCCTGGGATCATGACCTGAGCCGAAGGCAGACGCTTAACGACTGAGCCACCCAGGCGCCACCGAAAAATCACTTTTTAACAACAAATATGCACCCTGCCAGCCAAAACACCAGACCCCCAGGTAAGAGGAAACCGGTTTACAAAAATGAATGAAGCCCAGACCTCCAATACAAGGAGCCTACAACTGAGAGGCAAATTTAAAAATCTGCATCAACAGACACTTGAGCAGGATTTGGAAAAGCAGTAAAGAATCCTTAACTTGGCAGAATACACCCTCCTACAATCAAAGTGGGGACGGGGGCCTGACCACGGCGACAGGGAGCCAGCACCCGGCGGGGACCCGCAGCGCCAGCTAGACCCGCAGCCAGCCCTGGGCCGGGGACCCCCCGCGCGTCACATGGTTGCCGCCGTCCCGCCACCAGGCTCCAGGAGCCGACGTTCCAGGGCCGTGGCAGCCCGGGCCGGTCCGAGCGCGGCACCACGAAGGCACCAGGGCCTGGGAGGGGCTGCGGGGCTGACGAGGCCCAGAGAGGGCAGGCGGGGAGGGAAGCGGCTTAGGCCTGACCTCTGGCCCTGGTGTGACGGAGCCCGGGGGCATGGGCAGCACCCATCCCACTCCGCCTTCCCACACGTCGCAGGGGGTGGGGTTCAGAGGTGCAGCGCACGTTCCCCTCAGCCTCCCTCACGGGCGCACAGGCTGATGAGGAGGCCTGGCCACGGGGCATGCCTCAACCACCCCCAGGGCACCAGCGACCCCGAAATCTGCGACAGTCTGTCAGAGGGGCAGAAGACCCACCCCCTCGCCCCGGACCCCTGGCTTCTGAGGAGCGAGTCGGGCACGGACTCGGCCCCACGGTCACAGCTGGGGTCCTGCAAAGTAAGAAACACCACAGAGCCTCCTCGCGCGAGTTGTCAAGTTGACAGGACTGCAGCTGCTTCACTGAAAATCAAACAGGGCTCCTCAACTCTTTTTATAAGGAACAGATTAGAAGACCCTTGATATTTCTGAAACCTGTGAAAAGAGCAGCAGATTCCGGGGTGAAGGGCGCCCTCTGCCCTGCGGAGCCAGCGAGCCGGGCGCCCCCGCAGCAGGTGCCTGACCACCCCCATCAGGTGTGGACATCCCGACCTTCAGTCGTGACCAAGAATGATCCACTGAGAACGTACCGGGAAGAAAAATGAAAAATACCACATTTCACTCATTTCAACCACCCCTGCTAGAACGGCCCGTTAGCATCAGTGATGAAAGCGAGCATCTTGCAGAAGGACAGAGAGCTCCCCTGACCATCCGGTCTGACGGGGTGCTGCTTGGCCCCCGAGGTCACCCCTGGACGCCTGGCAAGGCCCCAGCGTGGGTCGTGCACCTCACCCTGCCAACGGCACAGGCTCGCCGACAGGGAATGTTCTAGCACTTCAGGCACCAACCAGTCCTGGGCTGCACGGTGACAGTCTGTCACGAAGGGGTAAAGATGGTGGCAGGCAGGTGCTCAAAATGAAATGTCAGTGCTTAAAACCGTTATGTCTTGGGAGGCTTCAGCTTAAATATGTCACGGCAGAAAACGACCCCGTTCTTTATAGGCCTCTCCAGTTGGGCAAAGTTTATCTGACTTCTGAGAGAATCAGCAGCATGTGAGAACACGCAGGAAACCCTGAGGGCAGCATCAGCCAAAGTCAAGAGATTCCCGTTCTGACGCAGGACAGGACAGGCCGCTCCCCGGGGTCGCTGCAGAGCTCGGGAGGGGAACGCAGCCCTCCTGGACAAGCTGGCCCGGTGCTAAAGTGAAAGCCTTTCCAACGTCCTGACAGCAAGGTGTGATTCAAACTCATCCTCTCTCAAATGTGGAAAAACTAACAAAAAGACAACAAACAACAAACTCATCCTCTGCCGGGAACAGCCCCACACGCATGTCTGCAATCGAGCCATGAGAAAAAAGTCCTAAACAGTTAATAACGTTTCCCACCTGTGCACAGATAGAACTTGCGTGTTAAACACACATGATTTTGTGTCAATGCTATGATTAGCTAACACGCGGATTCACTGTCATGCTGTCTCCAGGTTCAGGAACCAATTCCTTACCGGCACTGATTCCTACCACACAGCAAATACTGTTAGATCAAGATCCCAACATAGGATGCAGCGAAATCCTCAAACAGCGCTCCAGCACATAGCCAGGAAGGGCATGCCTACCTCTGGGATGTGAATCAAGCTGCAGTGTTTGTGGAAGCCCACAGAAATATCCTGCCACTTGAAGCAAACGGGCTGCCGGGGCCCACTGGCCCGCCCTCCTCCCATCCCCCTTCCAATCTCTGTGGGGCCCTAACGCCTCTCAGTAGCATTTCCCTGGATGTGTTCTGCAAAAATCAGCAAGGTATGTAGTGCTCAGATCTGAGGGGGAATAGCAGGGGGACGTGGGGTGAGAAGCAGGGATACCTGAGCACCTGGGGTGAGGAGCAGGGACACCCGGGGTGGGGCACACGGGACACCTGGGGGTGAGCAGGGGCACCCGGGCTGGGGCGCACGGGACACCTGGGGGTGAGCAGGGGCACCCGGGGTGGGGCGCACGGGACACCTGGGGGTGAGCAGGGGCACCCGGGGTGGGGAGCACGGGACACCTGGGGGTGAGCAGGGGCACCCGGGGTGGGGAGCACGGGGTACCTGGGGTGAGCAGGGGCACCCGGGGTAGGGAGCACGGGGTACCTGGGGGTGAGCAGGGGCACCCGGGGTAGGGAGCACGGGATACCTGGGGGTGAGCAGGGGCACCCGGGGTAGGGAGCACGGGGTACCTGGGGGTGAGCAGGGGCACCCGGGGTGGGGCGCACGGGACACCTGGGGGTGAGCAGGGGCACCCGGGGTGGGGAGCACGGGACACCTGGGGGTGAGCAGGGGCACCCGGGGTGGGGAGCACGGGACACCTGGGGGTGAGCAGGGGCACCCGGGGTGGGGCGCACGGGACACCTGGGGGTGAGCAGGGGCACCCGGGGTGGGGCGCACGGGACACCTGGGGGTGAGCAGGGGCACCCGGGGTGGGGCGCACGGGACACCTGGGGGTGAGCAGGGGCACCCGGGGTGGGGAGCACGGGACACCTGGGGGTGAGCAGGGGCACCCGGGGTGGGGAGCACGGGACACCTGGGGGTGAGCAGGGGCACCCGGGGTGGGGAGCACGGGACACCTGGGGGTGAGCAGGGGCACCCGGGGTGGGGCGCACGGGACACCTGGGGGTGAGCAGGGGCACCCGGGGTGGGGCGCACGGGACACCTGGGGGTGAGCAGGGGCACCCGGGGTGGGGCGCACGGGACACCTGGGGGTGAGCAGGGGCACCCGGGCTGGGGCGCACGGGACACCTGGGGGTGAGCAGGGGCACCCGGGGTGGGGCGCACGGGACACCTGGGGGTGAGCAGGGGCACCCGGGGTGGGGAGCACGGGACACCTGGGGGTGAGCAGGGGCACCCGGGGTGGGGAGCACGGGACACCTGGGGGTGAGCAGGGGCACCCGGGGTGGGGCACACGGGGTACCTGGGGGTGAGCAGGGGCACCCGGGGTGGGGAGCACGGGGTTCCTGGGGGTGAGCAGGAGCACCCGGGGTGGGGCACACGGGACACCTGGGGGTGAGCAGGGGCACCCGGGGTAGGGAGCACGGGGCACCTGGGGGTGAGCAGGGGCACCCGGGGTAGGGAGCACGGGGTACCTGGGGGTGAGCAGGGGCACCCGGGGTAGGGAGCACGGGGTACCTGGGGGTGAGCAGGGGCACCTGAGCATCTGGGTTGAAGAGCAGGAACCCCTGAGTACCTGACACCGATTAGGACTTGGTGGGGTACAGGGCAAGTCTGGCTTACCATGGGGATCTCTGTAGAGCCTTGGGCTCAGAATGGTTTTTACATTTTTAAATGACTGAAAAAAAGTCAAAAGAAAAATATTTCATGACACATGAAAATATGAAATTCAAACTTCAGAGTCCGTAAGTACATTTTCACTGGAAGGCAAGCAGGCTCTCTCTGTCTTGTGTCTGGCAGCTTTTGTGAGGAGCGGTAAGGAGACTGGGCAGCCCTCAAGGCCGGAAAGATTTTCCATCGGCCCATTTCAGGAGGTCTGACGGGCTCCAACAGGAAGGCACACGTCAGTGATCATCGGAGGGTCCTCCATCTCACTTGACCCAGTCCTTCCCTCCCGCCCACTAATGAACAATTCCTGAGACCACTCAGACCCCCGCATGCTCACCCCCTGGTCGTTGACGCCACAAACTCAACCAAGATGTGGCTACAGAAGTTTTCTGGAATTTTCTTAAGTACTTACTTAGAAAGGCCTGTCAACAGTCAACGTCCAAGTGCTAAGCCTGGGCCCCACTGAGGAGCACAGAATTAAGTCCTCTTTATTCCCATTAAAGAAGCGGTTTCACAACGTTTCTGTGGTGAAGGATTCTCGGTGAGCAGCACAGCATGATTTATGAGTCGGTGTCCCCGATGGAAGAGCCTTATGTTCCAGACACGCTCTGGTGGCAAGGCACGAGGCTCTTAGAGGGACAGACGCCATCCCCACAACAAGGCCAAGCTGCAGCTGGAATGCACGCTGCCTCTGAGCGATTAACCCAAGGCAGGAAATTTTATGTTCTAAATTAGTTACATTATGCCCAAAATCTATCAGCGGCCTGATAGCTTGAACGTATAATTCTATACCTTTTACTCTTTAAACAATAATTCAGTCTAATCCTGCAGCTGAAGCCAAGATTTCCAGACCAAAAGTGCACTTTCCATTTGATTAAATACTAATAAATGCACGAATAAAATACCAGTCTTTTATCTTACAGTAAATTCTTCAAAAACCATATACTCTAAGAATTAATTATGACTCTGGAGAAGGGGACAGGTTCTTCCCCTCGAAGACAGCTTAGTAGTCTCAAAGTCTTAATTACAACAGCTCACGTGTAATTTATAGTAGTCCGGGGCTTACAGAGAAATGACATCATAGTCCAGGTTCTGGGGCTGTCTGAGTGACCCGTCGGTACGGCGGCCGCGGCGTAGCGCGTGGACCGGCAGTGAGGGTAAGAAGAGTCGGGGCGGGCCGGGCAGCAGAACAGACCACATAACGGAGCTATGACCCTCCGCAGAGCACCAAGCAAATAGAATACAAACTGGAAAATACCATCACTTGCCTTCATCCCGTATGTGTCCAGCACTTTAAAATTTATAAAGTATTTTCACATATTCCATCCATTAACAAAGAAACAGAATAAAATGCCGCCACGAGGAAGGTGGTAAAACTCCCAGAGTAGGAACTGTGATTTATTCTCTATTGTTAGAGTATCAAGCCAGGGCACGGACGTTCAAGCCTCTGAGATGCATGTTCTGCACCATGTGGCACGTGAGTGGCCCCCAAAGGTGGCCTGTCCCATGTCCTGGGACTTCTGACAACTCCCCTGGCACGGGAAACCGGTCTTGGCCAGGAGAATGGAGAGGGCGCTCCCTCCAACGGGAAACTCGGAGAGGGTGACCCACAGAGAGGTCAGCCACCTCCAAATAAAGCAGGCTGTGGGGTGCCGGAGTCGTGGACCATCTGCCACAGCACCCTCTGAACAAGGTCCCATCCTCCCTGTAGGTGCTGAAGAGGCAATCCATCCTAGTAGGAAACAGGAGGGAAGTTCTGTGGGAAGCCCACGGGAAGAGGGGCAATGGGGGCACAGAGTCTGGGACTGGAGAGAAAAGGCAGGTCGGTGCTCATGTGACCTCGAGTGGACAGGGACCTCTCTGGGCCCATGTCCTCCTCTGTAACCGGGACCCCATGCGGCTGCGAGTGCCGCACTCGCACTCAGCTGCCCGCCACAGGCTGTCCAAACATCAGGGAACATTATCCGTGGCTCCTTGAGAAAATCAATCCAGTCTGCTGGCCTGAGAGGCAAGCACACGGTCTCTGTCTCTGTGCGTGTGTGCCCACACCTGCCACTCCTGTCTCTCTCGCGTGAATCTCAAAGCAACATGGTGATCGGGCACGTAGCAGCCAAAAGGTAAAAGGAGGTAGAGAAAGATGTGGAAGCAGCCCAGGTGTCAGTGTAAGGCAGGGCAGAGAGGTCACAGGGAGGCAGGGAGGCCTGTGGGAGGTGGACACTGAGCGGGCAGCTGAGCAAATGCGGGCAGCTGAGCAAATTCATGACATGCACCCGAGAGCCCTTTCTGAGGCTGGGCGTCTTGCTTTCCAGGGTCCCAGATATGCATTTCCTTATAGCAATGCCCCTTCCCCCATTATTGGACCAAAGTGGTGCCAGGGACATCAGAAGTAGATGCTCAAGAGTCCACTCAGAAACAGCCCCTTGTTGTCCAGGAACCAGGGGAAGAGGACACTGGGAAACATCCCCAGGTGGGACCCGGGTAAGAAACCATTCAGACACCCCAGTGGCACCGCCGGTGAGCTCCAAGCCCAGCCACGCTCACCCAGGACGGTGCGTGAGCAAGCTCTCCCCTCGTGACACTCAAGACGAAGGTGCAGGTTCCCAGAAAGCTGACAGGTGACCAGACACAGGTCTACCTTCCCTGAAGGTCCGCTGCCAACCCCACATGGGGCACAACTGTGTAACTTTCTAGACCCGATATTCTACCATGGTTGGTATTTACATTGTGATGCTCTGTAAATTCTGGAAGGTCCGCAGTGTAACTGGTGCCTTACATCATTTTTGCTATGGATGTACGTAATGGCAGTGACCCGTCAAAATAACTGTAAGAATCTGGCTGAGTGTCCAAAAAGGAAGAAAATAAATAAGTGCCACAAAAGTCACTCCTTCACCTCATTACAAGCAAGACATACGGGACCTGAACTCATAAAATATTACTTAGGGGAGGGCGGTTGTTCTCCCAAGCTGCTTTGTATCAATTCAAGCTTTTTTTTTTTTTTTTCAATTCAAGCTTTTTATTAAATTAACCGGATGAAAGTTTTAAGTAGTGGATTTCCGTTTTAGAGGAATCCTTGACCACATCTGGAAAGAGAGAGCAATTTGTTAGGTGATTTCACTTCTGCTCCTACAATGAGTCATCCCCGTGCTGCCGGGTCTCACCGGCTCATCACACAGCTCGTGTTAACCACATCCGATTTCTGGAGTACCACACCAGCCAGCAAGGAAGGAGGCGCCCGCCCCGTTTGTGGGCTCTCCCTCACAGTGAGGGCGCCAGGAGGACACCAGGGCACCCACCGCCGCTGCTAACTCCCAGCCCCCCGCAGCAAGCCTCATTCCACCATGGCAGCCATGGCCTATAGGATTCCCCATTACAACATTTCAGCAGTGAATGTGCTCCCCTCCAGCCCGACATTTCTAACAGCTAACAACTAGGTGAAGATCTGATCTGTCTGAAACCGGACAGGTAGGCCAGAAGCAGACACCCGGACGCTAGCCCGACCCCGACATGCAGACACCCTGAACTTCCGGAATGTCAGCTTTCACTCCCTTCAAGGAGCATCTGCTCTGCTTTTCTCACTTACGATGAATTTCTTAGCAGTAGGCACTCAACCATATATTTGGGGAAAAGATGTATTTCTTTTAGAGGTTCTGGTCAATGCAGGTAATGCCACTTCTCAGAGAAATGTCTTGCAAGGCATGCCTGCTTCTACCATCCACAGAGCTATTCTTATGCTGGATTTTGTACCCGTTGATGTCAAACCCCTTACAAAATAGTTCAAGACGTCAAGGTCTCCACCCCTGGCCCACACACCGGCTTCCTCTGAAGATACCTAATATTGAGCCAGATCCAAAATGTGCATACAGAGCCAGTCCCCCACAAACATACCCGGAACATTCTATCTAGGGGGCTGTTGTTAAAGCACTAAAGCACCAACTGTCCCTTTACCTGGCCAACTTGACTGCCCTGATGCGTCTCCAAAATGTCCAAGACAGGTCTCCCCTCCCCGCCCAGGCAAACTGCAGGGCTCATCCAGAGGAGCGCCATCCCTCGAAGGGCCTCTGGATGGGCAACCCCAGCCTAGTCTAAATGCTTGGAATGGACGTGGGCTGAATAACATAATGTCACAAACACAGAATCAAGGCCCTGATTTTTTCTGCTCTGCAAAGTGCAGGTTAGACCCTGTTGGAACCCTGTCCCTGGCTGGACTGTGAGCTCTCAGAGTCCCCCCCCCACCCCACCCCTCTGCCTCAGGCTTCAGCAACACGGGCCATGCAGTCACCCTGCATGTGTCCCCTCAGAACAGACGGCAGGCCTGTCACACCTGTAGGTGGCCACACTGCTGGACGGTTAGCACGTGTCTCTCTCTCCTGACTCCTCTGGTCCCAAGTTGTCCCCCTCCCCATGCCCAGCTACCGCAGGAGCAGAGCAGTAGAGAAGGGGCTGATCCAACTCTGTCTCTCGCAGGCCTGTCAGTCTGCTGGGGACAGGTCAGAGTCAGAAGCCGCCACCCAGTGCACCCGACCGGTCCGGAGCTGATGGCCAAGGGGCAGGGAGAGGCTGGCCCTGGGTCCTGGGGGTGCTCACTGTATGCCAAAGCAGGGGGAAGCCATCACATCAAGCCAGGAGGAACTGGAATGGTTTAAATGAAAATTCAATGTTTAACACAGAAAAATCATTCTTCCTAAGTTATTTGGTTTGAGACATTTGTTACACACATGCAGGAGGTATACATAAAATCCATACTTATTCACAGAAGCTTTGTTTTAATAAAAACAGAGACCAACTGGTAACCAATTTATCTACAAATGACACAGAGACTAAGTATTGTGCACATACTTTTCCTTGGAAATAGGGATTATTACAAAGTCATATGTAAGCTATGCCCAATCTTTGTTCAAATAATTGATTGATGTAATCATATCTCCCTCATATGTTCCCACCACCATAAGGAAAACTTCTACAGTGTATTTCAAAAACTAGCAAAAATGTAAAATTACAAAATTTAACTGGTACATTTTATCTCAATTACAACAGAAT
The DNA here is from genome assembly GCF_964656455.1 of Halichoerus grypus. Lineage (NCBI taxonomy): Eukaryota > Metazoa > Chordata > Mammalia > Carnivora > Phocidae > Halichoerus > Halichoerus grypus. The sequence goes on along the minus strand of NW_027555115.1, from coordinate 12,602 downwards.
GAATTCTTCAAACAATATTCACAGATGAAAACCTCATGGATCTGCAATGTTAATTTCAAAGGTAACTTGAATTAGAAGAAAAATCCAGACTGTCACAGAATGAAAAGCTTTGATAATTAACTACTTCTTTAAACTCTAAGACCTAGCCTATTAGCAAGCAAACTAACATTAAATATCTTTTCTTTCATGTTTTTTTCAACAAAAGGATACTGTCATTTTCTCCATTTCTACAAGACTCTCCACAGGGTTTGGAACGTACTGCTGGAACGAGGAGCCAGAGTGAGAGTGGGGGAGTTTAGCAGCACCTGTCCAGAGGGCAGCAAACATGCAAACTTGGGAAAGTCATGACAAGTGTCCTAATGAAACACTAGATTGTCACCTTCCCTGGTTTCACCATCCTGCCCAGGGATGGCCCCTCGGGTGCCGGTCAGGAGACTCAGCAGGGGCCAAGCTGAACCAATGATGGGGTGCATTAGATACAACATCCCAGATGCTCCTTCTGTTTAAAAATTATCGAATATACTTCTTTTTATTGTGCTAAAATTAAGATAGCATTTATCATTTTAAGCATTTGTCAATGTACAATTCAGTGTCATCAAATACATTCACAGTGTACCTCTACCCAAAAGTTTCTTATCATCCCCAACAGAAACTCTGTCCCCACCAAACACTAACTGCCCAAGCCCTGCCACCCACCAGGCCACTCTGTCTCCATCAGTGGACTCCTCTAGGAACCTCGCAGAGCTGGGATCGCTCAGTGTTCTTCTGTGACTGGCTTATGTCACTGAGCATAACGTCCTCGAGGGTCACGCATGTGGTAGCAGCTGTCAGAATTTCTTTCCTTTTGAAGGCTGGATAATGTTCGTTCCATTGTGTGGATGGTCCACCCTTTCTGGCTTACCCATTTGTTCCACAATGGACGTCCGGGTTGTTTCCAACATTCGACTATTGCGTACAGTGCTATGAACCTGGCTTGACAAATACCTGTTTGAGAGTCTGCTTTCCGTTCTTTTGGGTTTATACGCCGAAGTGGAACTGCTGGATCGTAAAGCTATTCTGTGTTTAACAGTTTGAGGAACAGGCATACGATTTTCCGCAGCAACTGCCCCATTTCACGTCCCCACCCACAGTGCACAAGGGTTCCAATTTCTCCACATGCTCACTAACACTTGCTATAAACGTTATCAAATACACTTCTTGCATTCAGGACACCGCACGCTACAGACTGTAATTCAATAATTGTTTTTTGCATCACTAGCCCACAACTCAATCTAATAACAGGACTCGCTGTTTCCTGACCTTGCCTGCATTTCCTGTGTGCCAGGCATCTATATAACTCTCTAATCCTTATAAGAGCCCGCAAATTAGGTGCATCCATTTCTCTGATGACAAAAAAACCGGAAGCTCAAACACGAAAGTGACTTTTCCAGAGCCCCGTGGTGGGTAACAGGGATGAGGCTGTCTGACTCTAGAGCGTTGAACATGCACTGGGGGGAGATTAGTTTAGATACTCCATTAATTATGGATTAAATTACCATGTAACAGAAAAAAATAAAATGAATATATCAAATACTTGTCTTCGCTGGAATTCCTAAGGACAGGCTAAAGCAGGTGCTTAAATCAGAACTGGGTGAATATGAAGAAGCACCAAGTAAGCAACACTCCATGCAGCCCATAAGCATGTGAAATTCTGATGCCCGAGTAAATGACAGCTCAAGGGAGTGAACTCTGGGGACCGTGCTGGCACCTCGCTGTCCCTCTTCCTTAGGACTGTGAGGGCGGAATCGACGCTTGTTTCGTTCTGCCTCCTGCGAGTCCCTGGCTACGGTATCTGCAGAGTGGATACTCGGTAAATTGAATTTGCTGCCCTTTCTCGCCAGCCACATGTCCAGGACTCAGCCCTGCTTTAAACCCTTGACCTGGGAAGGTAACAGCTGACCCACAGAGAAGAAGAGACAGTTTCGGGAGGAAAGCCCACCCAAGTGCCGGTGCACTCCGGGGCAGGTGATCACGGGTCTCGGGGAATGCAGATTCAGCGGGGGTGGAGCGGGGCAGGGTTCTGCGGCCCCACCGGCTCCCAGGTGGCGTGGGTGCTGCATACAGATCCTGAACTGAACAGATGAAGCTGAGTCAGGGCGCTGAGCCCCCCAGTACCATCTAGACGTCCGTGGCCCTTTGTATACACTAATATCCCCAAATACCCCTGAGAAGGTGTCCATCTCACTCTAAAAAACTGAGAGCCAGCTGAAAATGGTTTTGTTAAACAAAATACTTATGTCAAACCTTTATAACGCTTGCAGCAATTCGTCTGGGCCCCATCGTTGCTTTGGACACTAAGAAGCTCCCTGCTTAATTCTCATCCTATTCTGAGCCATTTTACAGAAAATGTGTGCCCCATATTTGGAATACCAGCCTTGTTTATACCCCTGCCCTATTTCCTGTGCCTGACTCCCTCCTCTATTTCGTGTGTATTTTTCATTTTTGTAAGTATATACGCTCCTGTAAGCATCCTAAAAATCTTCCTTGGCACATAACTGATACGGATCAATAAAATTATGAAATTAACTGAAATAACCAGCAAGCCTGTGATTTACGACACAGCTTTAGACCTGTCAGACAGAGTTCCCATATGACCCACATCTCACCCATTTTCACACCTCCATTCCAGAGTCTTCCACAAGATCCGTGGTTCCCACCATACTATTCATCCACCGAGCTGAGTGTCTAAGGGCCTCCCCGGGCTGTCCTTGTGCTGCCGCCACCAGCCCCATTCTGCAGCGTGCTCAGCCCCACCAGGGCTCACGGCCATGCAGAGAGGTTGGCGAGATGCACCGAATCCCATCCCACAGCCACTGTGAGCGGACCATGAGTGGACCGTGAGCTTATGCACTGAGGGCTCTGGGTGCAAGAGGCACTGGGGAGGTGACCCCCAGCTCTCTGGCAAGCACCTGCCACCCCCCACACTGCTGAGAGGGGCCCCAGGGAGCAGGACACAGAATTTGTACACCATATGCCAGCACTTCACCCACTCTTACCTACAATCCCAGTGTTTCCCCCAAGACATGTGACTTCCCACAAAACCACATATTTTTGACAACTGTATTATATTTTAGCCTCTACAAAATATCCAACAAATATTCTCCAAGGTATCATTTCTGTGGTGCATGATATCTCCTATTCTTCGCTGATTCCCACTTAGTAACTGCTGGTGTTCTTCTGGTCCCCTGTGGTCTTCCAAGAAGATAGAGAAGGGGGCTGCCTGGGCAGAAGTGCAGCCTGCTGAGGGGAGCTGCCCGGGCTGGAGACATGCAGGCAGGCAGAATGGAGACCTCTGCTCTCTTACTTCCAGTGTGTGCACTGAGCAGGACCAATAGGCCTCTGACTTCCCTTCCAACACTAAGCCTGATGATTATGCCCATCGCCTGCACAGTGTCCAGTCTGGGGATGCACCCAGACCCTCGGCTCTTGTTCCTCTTAAATGTTGGCTCTGGAACAATTTCGTGTCATTCTTTTATCAAAAGCTAGTACAGGGCGCCTGGGTGGCTCAGTCGTTAAGCGTCTGCCTTCGGCTCAGGTCATGATCCCAGAGTCCTGGGATCGAGTCCCACAACAGCCTCCCTGCTCAGCGAGAAGCCTGCTTCTCCCTCTCCCACTCGCCCTGCTTGGCTTCCTGCTCTTGCTGTCTCTGTCTCTGTCAAATAAATAAATAAAATCTTTAAAAAAAAAAAAAGCTAGTAGGAGAAGCTTTTTAATATTTAAAAGTTAATTTTTAAAAAATTTAAATATTATATATATATAGATTTCAATGAAATAAGCAGACTTTATATCCTAGAATCATATATAACCAAGGAAAAGCTAAATAGATCATAGTTAGAGAAATAAATTGTCTGGCAGAGTAGAATTACTTGCCTAAAGTCACCTCTGGATAAACGGGAAAACAAAACATAGCAATTATATCATCTCTAAATCATTCTACAGTAGAATTTACGCTGAAGATTTAGTTGTTCTATCAATTTTCAACAACTTGGAACTAAAATAATTAACCACCATTACTGTTAAATATTTTCTACTTGGTAAAGCACAACTTTTTCTACAGAAATAACATGAGAGTACAAAGAAATATTAACGTGCCAGGCAAACACAAGGAGGAAGAGCCCACAGAAATGAGTACAGGAATCACAGGTTTGTACAGTTCTCGAGCATGTGGCATGGACGGGAGATGCAATTTTGAATGTGGTCTCGCGGGGCAGGAACCGCCATGCATGTCATCTGAACAATAGCTCGCACACTGTGGGAACGCAATAAAAATTAAACCATCATGAGAGTAAACTTTATCCCACAGCTTAAAGCAATATATATTCCAGATACTTTTGGATAGCAATAATAAACATCTCATATAGGAAAGGCAAAAATTTCAATCCAAAAGGAAAAAGCAAACACAACCCTTGCAAAGCCTAACGACGGACAAGGACTCGGCTTCACGTGGAAATTACACAAACGGCTTCCTCAAATCAAACCCACCAGGGCTACTTTCTTGAAACAACTGGCCAAACGATTTGATTTCATTAAATTTCATTTTATTGATTGATTCTTTGAAATAAGTAATTAGCCATATCCAGAAACCTTTTTCATGACAGAAAATACTACCTTTGTTTTTTTTTTCAAGCAGGTGAGCAATCTGGCCTGAGACTGGTTTTCCAAATGAACTAAATCTGTCTTATACGGGAGAGGTCAGCACCCTCTCACTAAGACATGCTGGACCTCCTTCCAGCCTCCTGATCAACACACCGCATTCAACTGCGGACGACCTGATGCTCACTGCCCCGCCCCTAGCTCTCCAGACCCCACAGTGCCATTCCCCCCTTCCTCTGGTACACCTGTTCCCCCTGGACCCTTGGGAGCAGGGCACCCTGATGCTTCCCACGCCCTGTCACGTAGGAGAGCATTCGTCTCCACGCAGGTGCTCCTTAAGGTAGGGGTGGCAAGGGGAGGGTGGGCTGAAGGGGGTGCGGCCCTTAGAATCCCCGGGAAGAGGGTTTTCATACTACAATCTAACCTCACCCCTGTCGGCCATCGGTCCGTGAAAAAACTGCTGGGACCAATGGGCTGGAGACGGACACAGGCTGAGACGTCCTACAGGGCTCCATCACGGGCTCCTGAAAACCTGGGGGCCTCTCCCAGGAGAGAAGGAAGCAGGGGACCGGCCCAAACCCACACCTCGGAGAACAGAAGGTGTCACCACCCTGCAAAGGACTTATACCACCTGGAACCTAGTGGTTTAGCAAATGTTGTATCTCTGATCCAAACCCTAAAACCTGCGGTGAAATAAAAGGAAAAGCTCCAGGCTGCTTCCTGGCTGCTGAAACTTAACAGATAAAATGTACTGAAAGCAGATCCATATTTACTTTGTGGGACTGAAAGGTTTCTTCATCTCACACGTAACTAATACAATCAAAACACTAGCAAACACAGCACAGTTGAAAGAAACAGAGTGTGAGGCTGCGCAATAAAAAGGTGCACAAAAAGCATTTGTCATTTTGGCCCACTCACCGGAGTCTCTGCCAGCGAGCTTCCAATAGCTCAGGTCGTAAATACCCATCTCGGCCCTCCTCCCCCCGTGCTTGGATGCAGGACTCCATAGTTTACTGGAAAGGCTCACTGCTGGGGTTCCCACGTCCCCAGTGCAGCAGTATCCTCTTCAGATCACGCCTGAGGACCCCATCCCCTCCAGGGGGCCATGTTCGAGCCAGGGCTTCCGTGGTGTGGGCTCCGCAAGGACTGGGCAGCTCCGACCAGGCAGCCTCCCTCCACGTGCGAATCGTGGGTCTGGGCTTCATTCAGGAAGGACCTGCTGCATCTCCACCCCACCCCTTCTTCCCCTGGCTATTGTCCATCGACACGCTGTCAGACAGGGGGATCTTACATCAATACTTAAGGGTACAGGGGACAGAATAAGCTCGGGGCTCCCTCCCCCGGGAGGTCTGCACCCAAGCACCCAAGCACTGGAGTCAGCGCACAGACTGGAGCCAAGCAAAGCCGACCCGGGGCGGGGTGTGAACTGGCAGCGAGGGGATCCACCCCAGCTTGCCTGGTTCTCCACTGTAACCCCGATAAGCACTGCAGTGTTAAAACCTCATTTTAGAGACAGGAAAACCGAGGCTTATAGTGATCTTACATAAGCCGGTTGAGGACATAGAGCTACCGAATGGCAGAGCCAGGCCTGGAATCCTGATTCAGTCTGGCTTCAGGATCGGCTCCTGTCTGTGTACGTCGCCCTGTAAAGACCCGGAGAAAAATGCTCAGAGAAGATTCCTTGAAAAATAAGACATCCAAATTCAAGGACCAAGAAAATCTCTCTGGGAGGAGGAGTTTTGAAGGATGGGTAGGAGTTCAAAAGGGGTCGGTGAAGAAGGTATTTGTAAGTAAGTGTGCAAAGACACAGAGAAAAGAAAACCACGGGGCAAGAGTCCCACAAACAGTAAGCAGAGGGCTGCTGGACAGATAGATTGCAAGCGGATGAAAGGGGTAAGCACCGGGCCCGGCTGAGGCCTCAGAGCAGTGTGAGGCCTGGGACGTGGGTGTCCCGGGTCTCAGTGAGGAGTCGGTGCTGAGCAGGACAGGAAGTGCACATGCCCGCTCGGAGATCCACCTGCACGGTATCGGTCATTTCACCGACGCTGGCGGGGGAGTCCCTGCCCCCGGTGGGGCTGAGGAGCGGGTGGAGAGGCACAGGACTCTCAGAAAACCCACGGCACTGGGACGGTCTCTGCTGTGCGTGTGGCTGGGGTGGAAGAGGCCGAGGAAAGCCGGGGAGGAGTCAAAGATGGCAGCAAGGGAATCCTGCCCGAGAGCATCGCGCCACAGATAAAAGACGGGTAACCAGAAGGCCTCGGGTGGGACAGGAGGCAGCTGGGCTTCACACAAGTGATCCCTACAGATCACGACTGGGATCACCCACAGCACCACTGACAGCTGGGGCCAGACCACTGCGGCCGAGGTGGGACCTACGTGCTGCGGGATATCTACCCGTGTCCCTGGCCTCCACTCACTGAGGCCAGCATCACCTCGTCAGCAGTGGTACCCAGAAATGTCTCAGGGACAAGCATCCCCTGCGGGGCGAAATCATCCCGTTACAACCACTAGGCTCATGAAGCGATACAAGAAACAACTAGAAATTCCAAGCTGCCAGGCCCCGGGGATCCCAGGATGTCTCGCACACTCAGCACTGCCCCAAAGAAACGCAAACCCTGGAGGGTCGAGGGCGATCGTCTCAGGCTCCACGTGACTCTTACGAGCAAATAATGAAGAACTGTCCAATGCAATCCAATGCAATTTCTGGTACAAAGCACCAGAAGCACATGGAAATCAGACACCATGAGCAAGAACAAGCAAAACCCAAATCAAGGACCTGAGGTACAGAACTTACCAAGAGTAACTCGACCATTTCCAAAGAAAAGACCAGCTGGAATACACCCACATTAGGACCAAGAGCCACCAAGTGACTGATCTCCATGGTAACTTTATAGCCCCTAAAATGCAGCCTTAAGTCAAAATTCCAAAAAAAAAAAAAAGTACTCCATTTTTATTGTATATGATATTTACACATGACATTGAAACACACAGCTTGATATTTAATATTTTAGTTGGCCTAAATTTAACATATAAACGCACACAGGGCTAATCACAAAGGCCTTTCTTACCACGTAGTTTTCATCTTTGTCTAAGTGGAGGGCGACCAGGAGGCTAATAACAACGGTGTGCAGCTCACTGACCAGAAAACAGAAGGGGGCCTCAGGAGATGCCATCGACCGCCAGATCGCCTTATTCACTTACTTGATTTCACTCATTCCACTTACCGTTCCTGGAAGAAATCTCACTGGTTTTATTTTTCTGGGAAAACTCTACTATACATTCCCTAGGCGCATTTGCTCACAATACTTCATTCTCTAGGGAAACAGCAGACCAGCGTCATCCTCCCAAAAGCAACAAAAGGAGGCACACGCTGCTCGTTTCTATGACACGTCCCGAAGTCGGCCTCGGTTTCCAGATCTCCCATGGTCTTCGCTAGATATCACACACATCACCGGCACTAGAAACTTTATCAGCAAGTCAGAAGAAAACAAACAGAAAACACACCCAGGCACACAGACCTGGGTACAAAGGGGCAGCTGGTGGAAGCACGTGCCCGCGGGGAGGCTCGCCCATCCAGCTGCCCCGGTGGTGCGCGATGGCGCAGGCCCCTCATCAGGAGGGCCCCTGGGAGGTCCCCACAAAACTGCAACCTGGCTGCGGTCTGATGCTCCAAACTGGGGGTGCTCACCTGTCTTCCTCAACAGAGGGTGTTGGGAACCTGAAGGCAGTTTCATTTGTCACAGTGTCCGCCTGGCTAGGAACATGCAAAGGGCAGGAGTCAGGAATGCAGAATGTTCTGGAAGATGTGGGATCAGAGTCATCCTGCGTCCTGTGACACTTTCCAAAGTCCTGCAACACCCCCAAAGCACAACCACATTCATCCCGTGCGCATGCAGACCTGCTGCGAGGTTTCCGCACACACAGGGCTTCTGCAGGATTGCGAGCAGCCTACAACTCAGCGGAAAGACGGGCTCCATCTTCTTTGGAACTTTACAGAAAGTCGTCCACCGTTTCGGAAAAGCCGTGGGGCTGATGTCAATGCCACAGAGCAAACCGGCCTGGGCCCTTTCCTAGCTGCCACACTCGGGGTGCACACACACGCTCACCTCACCGCACGTTCCAGCCGAGTCCCGCCCGGCTCTTTCTGTTCTGAACACACAGGACTGTGTTATAAATTACTGTCCCTTTACTTGTATCTTACTGTTAAGATTTTTTAACACTAGTATATGTAGGTAGATATTACCTATGAACTTCATTTTGGGATTGTGAAGGGCAGGTTATAAACCACGTGTACTTAAAGGGGGACCCGGGTCTGCCCCTGATGGAAACCATTACACTGCGATGGGAAATCCCCAGCATGCATGCAAAGACAGGAAGACAAAACCCATTCATAAGAACGTTCCTTAAACTTCTTTAAAAACATAACCGTGATATTTAACCTTTGATATCTAAGTGATTTAATAAAATATTCTTTAAAAATCTGCTAACATTCACACCAGAGGAAATACTGAAAAGAGAATAAAACATCCGAGCCCCTGGATCCGAAAGAATTTACGTCAGCCTCAACCCGACTTTTAGAAAAGCTGGAGCCAGAAACTGCTAAATAAAAGGTAATGCAACTGGGCATAACACAATAAAAGATATTACCTTAAAAATGCATTATTGTTGCCAATTATAAGAATCACTTCAACTTAATTTCAAAAGCACAATCACCCTCAATAGAAAGAGTATCTTTTTTAAATTTCAAGGAATATTACATTAAGGCAATAACTCACCTTCCAGCTATAATATCGCTCTCCCTTATTGCAACACGACATTTCATAAATACTTCTCATCGACATGTCAAGCTAATTCACGTTAATTTTATTGTATTTTGGTGCTATCTCACATTTGTGTGCAATTACCTTTATCATTTTATTGCCAAGGCAGAAAATAATCAGAACAATTATTCGAAAACGGAGGTTTATAAATTCTAAATCACAGTTGCTGGCATTTTTGATAAAACAGCAGCTTTATCTCAGGAAGTGGCAGGGACATGGGATAAATCATGCATCAGTCAAGTGTAGCTGACCCCCAAGTGCATTGCACAATATCAGAAGTGCTTCCAAAGAAACTTTCCGGCATCATCCATCATCCTTCATAATACTAAAATAGCTACACACCTGAAGAATAGAAGCTGGAGGATAATAAAAAAAAAAAAAAAAAGAAGAAGAAGGAGAAATCCCAAGCAGTGTGGGCAAAACCATTAACTGCTCTCCCTTTAAACTATAAGATATGGTCCGTGCACATAAACAAATATGACGTTACAATAACTCTAAATATCCGTATTCATATTCGTCAACTCAGTTTTAAATATAAATGAAATAAGGAGTAGAGTCATAAACAGAAAAAGTGCATTTCTAGCCCACATGCATTTTTATGTTGTGTTTGGGTATGGCTGCTTTTAAAACTGGCCATCTCCATCAGTTCTGCGTGAGTAATACTGCAAACCACAGTCAGCGGATTACCCTGTCACTACATCTGTTCTAGAGTCCTCATTTTCTTCAAAACTTTATTGCTTAAAAAAAAAAAAAAAAAAAAAAAGACATAACTTGATTTTAAAGACAAGAATGAAGGGAGAAATCTGTGAGTGCCCACACTGGTTTCTCTGTGAGTTAATTACAGGTGACAGGGAGCACTCCAGTTGTGCAGGCTGTCAGGAGGGCAGGGGGCCGCTCCCCACGCACACGTCTTCCCACGGCGGGGGTGGGGGGGTGGCCTCGGACCTCAGCTGCAGCTTTCCTCAGGGAAACACAACTGGCACTTCACACCACACCTCTGCCACACGTTCTCCATACCTTGCTTTAACTCCCTTTTATAAGGCAAGATAAAATAGCCTGGGATCATCTATTTCTTTTGTTGTCAAAAAGCAAACATCCCAGAAAAAGAACGCTTCTGCGGCTTCACAGAGGTGACCTCATGCCAATGGACTATCGGAAGGTCTAGCTGAGTAGGAACAACATTTATTAGCTGCACATGTCTGGCACGGGGCCAGGTGCTTTACATACATTATCTCATTTACTCCTCCCTGCAAACGTAAGGTAGAACAAATTACTTGTAGATGAGAAAACAGATTGAGAGGTTAAGGAACCAGCCCAAGGGCACAGCATGCAAGTAGTAGGTGGGTATTCAAGGTCAAATCCAACACACTACAAAGCCTACACTTTTGCCAGACTCATAACTATCTCCTAGACACAAACACAGTCCTCACTGTATCAGTCAGAACGGGCTTGGTTATTCCGCAGTAACAAATACCACCAAACATCCAGTGCGGGTCTGGGTTCATCTCCAGGACATTGCATGCCTGACCACTGCGGCCAGGGAAGGAGTGTGAGGAATCCTGCACAGACATCTAAATGCTCTGCCCTGCCTACACCAAGATCTGGACACTTCATAAAGATGTCCAACAATTTCCAATCCTCACCTGATGAAAACTGACAATGATAAGTTTGAATTTTTGTCTGCTAAGTTTTATAGTCCTTTGCTTTCAATAAACTCAATTCCAGTAAGAAAACTTCATGAAATAGGAATCAGGTATAAGACCTCACATACCACAGTGTCCATAAGGACACAGAATACTTTGAAACTTTTGACTGTCACACCTCTCAGTATGAATATGGTATGACCCCTGCTATAGGAAAGTACAATAAGAACTTTGAGAGGGCTTCATGTTAATGTCATGAAATTTTAATATCTGTGATTATAACAAACAGAAGTGAGATTCATAATGAATCACATGTAGGTAAAAAGAACCAATCCAACAAAAAATGGGAATGAAAAGAAAATGGGCTAACAACAACAAATAAACCCTAAATTAAGAGAGAATGCTATAAAATAAAATTATTATTCACATAAAATTAATAGTAGAGGACCCTCAATATTTCTTTTAATTTCTTCTCAACATGAAATATTTGGATATTTGAAAAATAAGCAAATTAGCTGGTCCCCCTATTTGGAAACATGCCATCTATTTTGAAACAAAGGTAGTTCATTTTCTGTCTATCCTAGTCCAACCTCAACCCCAAGTTCTTAACCACACTTATGTGAGTAGTTCCATAGACGACTTTTTTGCCAAGCAAGCACAGGAAATACTCTCCTTCACAAATAGGATTTTGCCGAGCAGACCCACCCGCATTGGTGATCGCAGTGCAGTGACAGAAACACGTTTCCCCCCTCCGTCTGCTCACTTCCCATTACGTAGAGAGTACACTGTGGATCCCGAGAGCCAGGTTCTCACTATCAGAGAAGGGTGGAGGCTACAAGGAAACCTGCCGTGTTGGATTTGAATTGGAGGTGTCAAGACAAACTCATGGTGTTTAATATGTGTGCAGATGACCAACAGAGAAGTCAAGACAGGATGCGTGATGATGCGCAGGCATGGCCCAGTGTCCTATGCAGGTCCCCAGCCCTGTCCACTGAGAAGGGTCAGAGCCACAGAACGTCAGCACCAACAAGCACACTGGTGCCCAGATCTGGGTTTCTAAATATCATCTTCCAGGAAAAGGTACTTGGGCTCCCTGTGGACGTGACTGAATCCAGGACTGGGGCAAGGAAAATACAAGATAAGTCTGGATTATACGTGGTGCCAGAAAGTAAGGAAGTGCTAGAAGAAGGATGGGCATGTCACGGAGATACAGGAGTCAACCCCAAGGAGTTCCCAAGAACCAAAGTCAAAGCTGTTTGAGTAACGAAATAAGTAAAGACAGTATTTCCTAAAACCCACAATGTGAAAGAATATCCAAGCGTCCATTCTAGTACCAATAATTCCTCATAGAAAATAAATGGGAGAGAAAGAACAGCTCTTCCTTAAGAAATCCAAGTAGTAAATGAAGAAAGAATGAAGGAAATACGTAACATCAGGCAAACAACACAGCGATGATTATTGCAGGCAAGATACATCAAGGGATGCAAAAATTAGTTGGTGAAAGCCT